>NC_055964.1:7832041-7839541 GCF_018492685.1 Alosa sapidissima
CTGGACGGGCCTAGGCCCATCTATTTGTCAGTCTTGCCCGTCCGATTAGAGGGGTTTTCCTTCGTTTACACTCACCATCTTAAAAAGACGCGCAAGTCAACACTGCGCTTCGCTCAGGTGGCTGTTTACTCGGCCGCTCCTCCGCTCAAATTCACGTCAGGTTGCTCCGCTCAATTTTGCTCCCTGCTCCACTTAAAAATCATCCCACTGCAGTGAAATCACTCCATGCTCGCTCCAATTTAAAAGAGGGAGAAATAATCTACAAACCGAATTGTCACCTTAAACAGAAAACTTAAATCCCAAAGAACTAAGAGCAACGGCAATATGTCACTCAGAAAATTTATTTTAAAAGATAGTGCAACACCGATAGTGCAACAACAAACACGCTTGGCAACGTTAATACACATAAGACTAAAACTAAAGGGATCAGTGGAATTAATTGCCTAAAGAATACAGGCTAATCATCCCAGTTTTACTTTAGCCTTCTACTTGATATGAAGCATATTCAAATTGCTCACATTTTTTTCTTTGCTCTCCGTAGCACACATTTTTCCGCAAAATGTGTCCGCTTAGATTACAAAATTAATCTTTACTCACTGAAACTGTGTCACCACATGGTTATTCTTGCGCTACATAGTTAATATCTAGTTGTTTTGTAGGAATAGTAGCCTACACTTGTATGATCAGTTTCCTTTAGCGTAGCCAGAAATGTTCAAATGGGTGGGCACAGAAAAAATGGGTGGGCAAAGCGAATCTGATTGAACATAAGAGAGGCCTAGATTAGATACACCATACAAGCATTAATCATAGGCATGTTATATTTATGACATAAAAGAGGAATTTATTGAACGCATTTGATCACAGCTGACAAATTCGGCAGAAACATTTTCAACTGGACCAAAACAATGCATGAATGTAGCTTCTGCGCGTCACATGAAACACAATTGAGACAATAGATTGACCGTACTGGACAACTGCAAAGCCTTATCATAGGCATATTATATTCATGACATGAAAAGTGGAACTTATAGAACGAAAATGACAAATTACTCAATCAGCTAAACATTTTAAACTTGCGCAAAACTGATGAACCCAGCATCGGTGCGTCGCATAAATTAAAACACAAATTGAAGCAACAACTTGACCATTGGACAATCCTACCACAAAACCTTTCCATAGGCCTGAAACGTTTATGACATAAAAAGTGGAATATGAACGCATTTCATCACACCTGACAATTAAACGGAGCTGTGGCTATTCGTGATTTTTACTGATTCTTGAGAGTGAGGAGCGGGATATTTGCACCGCTCAGCTCCGTTAACTAGCTCTGATTCGGAGGCATATCACATATGTAAAGATTATAAAATCTGATTATTTTTTGATTCATGGCACGTTTCTTATTATTTTTAATGTGTTCTGCGGAGAAGGGAGACAGGACAGAGTAACATGGTGGACTACTTTTTTTTTGAAGACGTAGTTAAGGTGGCAGGCCTGTTTAGCCAAGGCGGCCACCTTGAGTGCAGAGTGCTGCGGGGAACCCTGCATGTGACTGTCTGTGAAATGTGATCTCTGCTCAAGACATTCAGGCAGCATGACCAGAAAAGTATGTTATTTGAATTTGTGTGATGTTAAATTGCTTTGAGGTGAGACTGGTAGATTGAAAGTCAATGGAATTCAGATAGAATACATTTGATTGGTCTGTCCGCGTCACCGATGTGTCTCTTTGCCCATAGTGGAAATTAAGGAATGTCTGCAGTCCATGAATAACAACATTAGTAGATCATATCAAACCATCCAAGACCTTTAAACCAACACCAAACCACCTACACACATTGGGGTAACATTTACTACACTTCATTTTTCCATCCTTCTTCACAAAGATTTTCAGAATTCAAAATTGCACCAACCTTAAAACATGTGATGATGCACCAGTAAACATGTTTGCAAGGGCACATACTATACACACTCTACAATATTCCCAGTCATCTCCCAGCTGGAATTAAGTCTAGGCTTGGAAGCACAACAGGGACACAACAATCTCTTTCTGCAGTACCAGAGCAGAAGGGACTATATATCTTTGGCATCAGTAGACTGGCTGACGCTCACTTTATGTGGTCAGACTCCTTTGTCTTGCCGTGTCTGACACTCTGTCACATGAGCAATGTTGTCATGGATTTGATTTTAATTAGAACAAACAATGAGAAAAAGAAAAAAATCTGAACCATGTGTGAATGAATGTCACAAGGAAGTGGGAGCTGATTTGGTGTTTACATTCTGTGACCTCCCAGATGCATACTTTTTGTTTAGATAAAGTAAGAGTCAGCCTTGTATTTGAAAAACAGTTTTGTGCCCCAACTGGTAAAACAAGAAGACAGAAGGTTAAAAAAGGTTACAGAAGTCATTTTCCACAGACCCCAAACAAACTCTAACCATCCACAGTGATGTAGACCACTGATGAAGGCACCGCATGTCAAGTGATTAACTATTATTAGTGTGTGTTTACCCAGTCTGTGGTAGTGAGAATGCTCACATCTTGGTAAGAGTAGAGGCGGCTGAGTGGCTTGTCTTAATGGTGTTGTATCTGTCAGACTGCCCATCTACAGATTCAGATGGTTAGACCAGATAACAACATTAACATGCCACAGCATTTCTCTCAAAGCCATAGCCAGCCTGCACAAAGATGAGGCTTGTGCTGCGGAAGGAAGGAAGACGCGGATAGAGTTCCACGCTTACAGAAGACCTGTTCTGGACAGAGAGCAGCACAGAAGGGGGGGTGGGGGGTGGACATGATGGAGAGAACACGGAATTGAGGAAAGGGTGAGAAATGTCGAGAGAGAGAGAGAAGGAAGGTGGTAAGAGAGAAAGTGAGAGAAGGGGGAGGAGAGGTGTTGAGAATAAATGAGAGGGTGATAGAGAGAGAGGGGAGAATGGCAAGGAAGCGGGGTGAGCGAGAAGAAGATTGATGTGTGTTTGTGAGTGTGTGTGTGAGTGTGTGAGTGTGTGAGTGTGTGTGTGTGTGTGTGTGAGTGTGTGTGTGTGTGAGTGTGTGAGTGTGTGAGTGTGTGTGTGTGTGAGAGAGAGGGTGAGGGAGAGAGAGAGAAGACAGAGAGGGGAAAATGGGGAGGGCAGTGAGAGGGAAGAAGATTGATGTGTGTATGTAAGAGAGAGAGAGAGGGAGAGGGAGGAGAGGATTGGGTGTTGAGTCATTAGCTGCTGTCCCAGTGGGGGGCCCAACAGAAATAGTGCCTACTCGGCACTTGCGGCTGCCGCCCACTCCCCGTGTCCTAACTCGAGGTCATCAGCCGCAAACAGCCGCAGACGCAAACAGCTCCCACCGGAACATCACTGCAGGATGGTTGTGTGCAAATAACATTTCTGGTGTGTTTGTGTGTGTGTGTGTGTGTGTGTAGTAAGTAAGATGGACTCAAAACGAGTTGCCAAATACTGTTCTGTGTCAGCAGTAATAGGGAGCCGGTTTGTCTGGAGAAGGCGGTGTTATCTCTACCCTTATTGTGCACACTTATTGCATTTGTTTGTATTGCCATGTGAAGCGTTACTGGCTCTTTGGGTATATCTCGATGCTGTCGTGTTTTAATCGATATTAGTCATTCTAAATTAAATAATTGTGTGTGTGTGTGTTCAGAGGGACCTTGTGGGTCACAAGAACATTGTGGGCTTCCTGGACTCCAGTGTCACGGCCTCAGGTGGCGTGTGGGAGGTGCTGATCCTCATGGACTTTTGCCGTGGTAAGCAATCATCTTTCTTCACCTAATATCTGTCTGTCTGTCTGTCTGTCTGTCCATCCTGCTCCCCCCTCTCTCTGTCTGTCTCTCCTTTGCTGTCTTCCTCTGGTTCTTCTGTTCAGCTCCCTGGTGCTCTGGTGCTTTGTTACTGATGGTCCCTCAGCTCCTAGTCTTGTCTCTGATCTTTCTAAAACTCTTGAGTTAGTCATTAGGTGTGTGTGGGTTTTTAGCTTATATGCATTTGTTGTTGGAATGTGCATGCGCTTCAAAAGGAACGTGAAAAAATATTGTGTCCACTTATGTGTGATGCATGTGCCCATCTGCTTATGTGTGTGTGTGTGTGTGTGTGTATGTGTATGTGTGTCCTCGTAGGTGGGCAGGTGGTGAATCTGATGAACCAGCGTCTCCAGACCGGCTTCACAGAGCCAGAGGTCCTGCAGATATTCTGTGACACGTGTGAGGCCGTGTCGCGCCTGCACCAGTGCAAAACTCCCATCATCCACCGGGACCTGAAGGCACGAACCAAACACCCCCAAAGCCCCCCAACCCCCCACGCACACACTTGCACATAAACATCCTTGCTTTGGAGAGCTCACAGCTACCCTTCTGCCAAAAGCGTAACCCCCCTAGCACCTCAATAATAGACTGAGTAAAACTGTCTGAGTAAAACCTAAAACCTCCATTTTTTTGCTCATGCATTCTCATTTGAGAAGCCAGTGGAGGATATGTTGGCTTGGCTCACATAAATCATACTCAAGCGATAGTACTTAGAATTCAGAGCACTGCTTGGCCTTGGTCAGGCTAGCCATTTCAAGGAAATTAATGACAAGGCACTGTTCAACCACCGTGTGGACGGCAGTCCTTCAGGGGCTCATGACCAAAGAGCTTGGCTTCTGAGAATTACACTCTGAAACTGACCGTATCCTATTTCACCCATATAAAACGGTCAATACATGGCTGTGTAGACTCTCTATATGAACATATGGGCCATATTTATGTTGTAAAAGCATTTGACCTGACAAAATCACAAGTGAGTCACGAGTCACAAGTGAGTCATGAGTCACAAGCGACATATTCTAATTTTGATACAGGCCGATTACTTCAAAAACCATAGAAAATATAATAAAAGAGACATTAATTTCCCTAAGAACGTAAAGTTACAAAAATCTAAATTCAAGTGGTGAAATCCTACCTGTACCTGTCTGTAACTTGTTTTTCAATTGGAAAAAGATGGTGGGGTCCTGGGAGGCCATAATTCACAATGCTGTATCTTGACAATGATTCGCAATATGACTTGGACCAGGATGTCGTTGTAAAGCTTACTGTGTCCTCTGTCCATAGATACCAAAATCTTAATTTTGAAATTCGGGTCACTGTGTCACTGCATTTTGCCAGATCAGGTCACATTTGGAATTTCAGTTCTACAACCAACTAGCTTGAAGGTAATGCTGATCTTCACCCAAAACAGTGCAGCATTTGAAGTTAATACTAAACTTCATCCAAAATAGTGCAGCATTTGACACTGTAATCACCTGTACTGAACATGGAGAGGTGGAGAGAGAATAGAGGAAAAGCTGGACTGGTATTTTGTGCTAATAACTAATAGTCTGCTGGACTCATTTCTAACTGGGTTCTCGTTGGTGTGATTCCCTCTCTGATCTCTGATAGGTGGAGAACATTCTACTGCATGACCGGGGCCACTATGTCCTCTGTGATTTTGGCAGCGCCACCAATCACTTCCAGAACCCGCAGGCAGAGGGTGTGCCAGCCGTCGAGGAGGAGATCAAAAAGTCAGTACCTTACAGAGAGGTCTCGTGCTTCATGCTATTCGGTTGTTAAGACCGACGTCATGGGGCCCAACAGCTTTTTGGTCAAAAAACGTTTACTAGCGCAGCCAGACAGTTTTTGCAACTTATAAACCTTGTCACCATCACCTCCGTTTTATTGAGAGTAAAACAAAACCGGTTAACCTGAACAGAGCAATTACTATAGCTGTGCAGGTACAATCATGATACAATCAAGGGTTACATGCAGGCTTCCGCGAAAAATAGGATTTTATTTGGTTGAGGCAACAAGTGAGTAGTAGTAGGACAATTTTCTTAAAGGCTACACTAAATAGCGGAAACAAATTGTTGTTTTTACTGTGTGTGGAGAAAACCGAGCGGCTTTGAAAGCCGTCGAACCCGGAAAAGGATTTATTAGGCTATTATTGTATCATCACTTAATAACTGAACTCTGACTTCCAACTGTGCTGTAGCACTGTCAATACCCATTAAAGACCAAGATCCACAATGTTTTTTAAGATCAGAAAAAAAATAAGAAACAAACAATTAAAGGTCAAAACAATTTTACAACACCTGCTAACACTAACATAGTAACTTTTTTCAGGGTAAACATTTTGCATTATGATGACCTTGTTTACTTTCAGGAACCATCTGTTAGTTGATTTGTTATTTTGCTAAAGTGCTATTAACATATCAATTATGTTGCCTTGTTTACTTGCGTGAAGGTACACAACCCTATCATACCGCGCACCTGAAATGGTCAACCTCTATGGCGGAAAGGTCATCACCACCAAGGCGGATATCTGGGTAAGTGGACAAGGGGGATTTGCCCCTCTGCCAGTGAATGCGATCTACACAGCTAGGCTCATGCACTCTACAGTCACCACTGTGATAAATGCTTTTATGACGGCGTGATATTTAATCGACTCAATATGCAATTGTTAAGAGGCCAACTGTAAGAGCTGAGCGGTCATACATCATCCATATCATGCTGTAACCTTTTTTATGTTTGGACTAGCTTGCAGTTTGCATAATTGCGATAGGCTCTTTGATTGGGCTCATAAATGACTTGGCCTTTAGTTGGCTTTTGATGTAAATAGGCCACCAACTGTTGTAGCAGTGATGGGTTGGTGTGACCTTCTTTTTATGTGTGTTTGTGTGTGGGTGTATGAATGTACTGTATGTGTGTGTATGTTTGTATATCTGTGTGTGTGTGTGCCTTTTTATATCTACCTGTTTGTTTGGTGTGTGTGCATGTGTGCCTATGTCTGCACATATATTTTGTCTGTGTATCCACACGTGTGTGTGTGTCTGTGTGTGTGTGTGTGTGTGTGTGTGTGTGTAGGCCATGGGCTGCCTGCTGTATAAGCTGTGCTACTTCACGCTGCCATTTGGGGAGAGCCAGGTAGCCATCTGTGACGGCAGCTTCACCATCCCAGACAACTCGCGCTACTCACTGGACATGCACTGCCTCATCCGTAAGTCCACACACACACACACACACACACACACACACACACGCTCATCTGAAAGAGAAAAGAGACAGCCTTAGTACATGCGTTCCCTTACTGTTGTTTTGGAGTCATTTTTACCAAATTTACCCTAACACACCATGTCTCTCCTCTCTCCACCCAATGCATCTCTCTCTATCTCTCTCTCTCACTCTCTCTCTCTCTCTCTCTCTCTCTCTCTCTCTCTCTCTCTCTCTCTCTCTCTCTCTCTCTCTCTCTCTCTCTCTCTCTCTCTCTCTCTCTCTCTCCCTTCTCTCTCTCTCCCTTCTCTCTTCTCTCTCTCCCCTTCCCGCTGGGCTTTCCCCATCAGGATACATGTTGGAGCCTGACCCTGAAAAGAGACCGGATATATACCAGGTGTCCTACTTTGCCTTCAAGCTGGCCCGGCGGGAGTGTCCTGTTCAGAACGTGAATGTGAGTCTCTGGCTGCTGCTACCAGGCCCACCGTCCTCTGCTGCAACC
>NC_055964.1:7844541-7914541 GCF_018492685.1 Alosa sapidissima
TAACATGAATGACAGCGTCCACACTTATACTGTAACGATAACAACATGAAAAAGAAAATAACTTTGGGATCACCGTCAGAACAATTTTGAAAATGATGAAAAGCTGACAGCCAATCAGAATCAATCATATTTTAGGCATTACACTCATCAACACGATGAGAGACTTTCCTTATCGTTGGTCAGTGTGGACGTTCATATCGCTGTAGTTACAGTTATCTTCATAGTCATCGTTCCTGGTGTGAACGGCCCTTAAGGAGCCCTCTTTACTACAGGACCAAATCAGTGGAATTCTTAATTAGTTGAACACAACTGATTAAATCATGAGAATTGTAATTACACTGATATAAATCAGGTGTGCTGGATGCAGGCACAGATCATCAAGGCTTCAGCAGCAGGATAGGATGGGTTTTTTGATTTACCTCCTTGCAGTTACAGTCAATACAAGCTTGTAAAATGGCAATCATTCCTGAGTGTCATGGCATTGTGATGCTGACTCGTTACTGTCTCTGCTCATTATGAAAGGCTTTTTCTCTGATGCAAATCAATATTTAGGTGTGCTTGATATTTCCTTTCTCTCTTCTCTAGTGATTATGTTTGCTCTGTCTTGATGATTTTTAATTAGCCTCCACTTCTAGAAGTTTGCCTGAGTTACTGTTTCACTCGTGAGGGTGTGAGCGAGTGGCTGTTTCAACTCACTCACACTCTCCTTCTCTGCTCGTCCCCTCTCTTCCTCTGCAGGGGCGGGGGATGCATAAGGTGGGCTCTCTGACGCCCCCCTCCTCCCCGAAGTCGGCCCCCAAGTCCGGTCACCGACGCATCCTGAGTGACGTGACGCACAGCGCCGTGTTCGGCGTGCCGGTCAGCCACTCCACCCAGCTGCTGCAGGCGGCTGCTGCAGAGGCCAGCCTCAACAAGTCCAAGTGAGTGCCACTTTTATATACACATTCCCACATGTATTCGTGAATGCACTCCACCCCCCCCCACACACACACACACACATTCACACACACTCACACACACAGACATTGCACACACAGACATGTGCTAAAAGTCTTTTCAGTCACATGCTACACTGCACCCCCTCTCACATATGCTGAATGCTGAACCCACAAAAACCACCTAAAAGCATCTCCATGTATTCCACCACAGCTATTTGTACCACTATCCCTTAATGTACCAATGTTTTTTATTTGTAATGTGCAATGAGCAGCACACCTTCTAGCAGTTGGTTGGCCCAGGTTCAGTTAGGTGGGGATCGCATTAGCCAGCGGCAAGCGTAACGCAACGCTCAGGCTATCATAAGTTCTATCTAGTTCCTATGGTAACACAAACGGTTTGCCTTAACTGACAATTGAATACACTCGTAATGCGGTTTGAAAGTTGAACCAAGTTCAACGCTAGCGTTACCACCGTTCCGCTGCTAAACCATAGAAAAACAATAGGAAACCTGCCGCTTGCCGCTGGCTAATGTGATCCCCGCCTTACCGAACCTACCGTTGCAAGTCTGTGTTTTTGATAAAAGAGTCTACTAAATACCAGTCAACTTTAACTGTAACATTCGCTTCATGTGGCCTTAATGTGTGTGTGTGTGTGTGTGTGTGTGTGTTCATGTTCTCCAGGTCAGCTAGCACCACCCCCTCAGGCTCCCCGCGCTCCTCCCAGCAGAGTGTGTACCAGCCTGCAGATGGCAGTGCCCCTTCTGCCCCCTCCGCTGCCCCGGGGGCCCAGTCCTCCTGGAACCCCTTCGGGGACGACAACTTCTCCAAACTCACTGCAGAGGAGCTTCTCAACAAGGACTTTGCCAAGCTTGCTGACGGTACGCCTCCCCAAAGTAACATGTTTTTGTCTCATGTTGCCCCATTCACACAGAGCCTGTCTCAGTCAAGGAATCTATTGGCTACTGGCTAATACCCAGACCCGGCATTGAACTCAGGACGGGCTGTTTGGATATTTAGACACACTACTGAGCTACATTCACACTCCAAATCTTGTCTTTCTCAGAAAACGACTGTTAAAAACTATACAAACGTATTCTCATTATGATTATGTAGATATTTCTTGCATTGCAGCGTGTGGTCTGAGCTCTGTGACTTCTATTGTCCCAGGCAAGCCAGCAGAGAGACCCACCTCCACTGAGGACCTCATCTCTGGCCTGCAGCCCCTCCCCAACGCCCAAGGCCCCCCCTCGAAGGGCTTCCCCCAAAGCACAGGTAAGCCCCAAAGCAAACACACACACACACACACAATCACACAGACTTGACATGGTACTGACAGCTGTTGCATTGACTCCTGGCTTGGCCCCAGTTAGGAGACAGGAATGCAGTGCTGCTCTCTCCCATATATGTATATAGTCTTCGTAGAAGAACGTCTCTGTCTCCATCCACTGTTGGTCCTTCACCCATTTCCCTCTGCTTGTGCTGTCCAGCTGGTTCTCCTTGACCCATTTTCCCAGATGTCTCCTAAACTTTAAGAGGCATTCATGCGTTGAGCACTGGTCTGAAGCCCAGTGCGTTGGGTGGTCCTGGGCCTTTTTAACAACCCAGTGTTACTAAATACTCCCTTCTCTCTGGGATCCCCCTTGCACCCAGCTGCCCCCCTGTTCTCTGGTTACCCCTCTCAGATGTCAGAGATACCCCCCTACTCTCCACCTGCTCATTGTTATCCCATGTAATGCCCCCATTGCCCAGTGCAGGTACTTCATGCAAATTGCCCCTACGATTACCCTGCAGTTAATTACCCAGGCATATTACTCCTGGCTGATGGTTCTGATAACTGCCTTCTCGGGTATCAGTGGGTAATAACTCTGAGAAGCTCCCTCCCCCCATGCAACCCAAATATGTCTTCCTTCTGCCTCGGTTTCTTTGGTCTGTTTTGGTACAAAGGGAACTTGTAGTTCTTACTCAGTGAGATTCCTTTGTTCTCATCAACTAAAGCTGGTCATCAGTATTAAATGGATGAATTGCAGGTCCAGTGTCCCTGTAAAAGCAGTCCCCTGGAGCCTGGAGTCTCAGAGTGATTGGCGAGATCCTCTCCTCTGGCTGCACATGCCCTCTTGGTGACCCGCATAGAGAGCACCAGGAGGCTCGCGCTCACGTTTGCCATTCCGGGCGTCCCCTCCTCTCGGCCGTTGCCTGGTTACAAAGAGGGTGTCGTCTTTAATTGGATTGTGGGCTGACTCGGAGAGGGATGTTCTGGCTGATGGAATGGCTCCTGTCTGTCTACCGCGGTGGGCGGGAGCAGAGGGGCTGGACTTGGCCGTCAGTCAAAAGGTGATGGGTAGTCTGGCGGGCCGCCCACATCTTCTCGATGTACGGTATCAGCCTTTGTTTTCTTGTGGAGTTGGTGTTCTTGTTAGGGGCAATAAAAGGCTTTAGCTGCTGCTGTCTTGGGAATGAAGGAGATCAAAATGAGCCGCAGGTCTTATGTAAGCTGGGCTGTGCCAGGGTAATCCTATCTGAGGAGGAGTCACTCTCTCTCTCTCTCTCTCTCTCTCTCTCTCTCTCACTCTCACTCTCACTCACTCACTCACTCACTCACTCACTCACTCACTCACTCACTCACTCACTCACTCACTCACTCACTCACTCACTCACTCACTCACTCACTCACTCACTCACTCACTCACTCACTCACTCTCTCTTTCACTCTCACTCTCACACTCACACTCACACTCACACTCACACTCACACTCACACTCACACTCACACTCACACTCACACTCACACTCTTTTTCCTGACTTCCTTTTTGATCATGTTGTCTGTTATTTGTATCTCTTTGTTTCCACTGAAGTGTAAGCTGAGGTTTTGCATCAGATAAGTGCACTGACTAAACTCACTGCCAGTTATACATTGTAAAGAAATGTGAAAATCGGAATACTGAATTAGTGTCAGTTTTAAATGGTGCACCGGGTAGAAAGTCACTCACAGAGGCGATACAGTAATGAACTGGACACGATGCACATTCACGTTAGTACAGATTGTGATGGCCTGTTGCTGGTGCTGACCTTTGAACTCTCTTCACCCAGTCAAAGGGTCAAAGCGCCAGATCTGCTGCGCCATTGCCTGAGGGCCATGGCGCCTGACCCCTGACCCCTGCCCTGCCCCCTCAACTCTGCCCTCTCACTCCCTCATATCCGCCGCCCTCACCTGTAAGTATGACGCCAGGCGTGGTCACCGACGCCACCCGGGGGTAAAGAGCAAAGCACATACTCACTCACACGCATGGGGACTCGTTTGCCCACACGCGCCACCCAGCACGCCGTGAGACCCGCTGATTCCCTTTCTCCGACGTAAGAACCCTAACAAGCATCGCCTTGACTTCACCCGAGGTTGTCCCCTTCCGTTGCCTGTTGCAGTAGACTGCATGTGGAAAAGGCGCGTGCGAGTGGCCGACCGCGCGGTTGTTTGGTGATTCGCTAGCTGTGTGAGGCTGCCCTGTAAGGTTTCCTGAGGATGGCTTGGGTCTGTGCACACACCCGTGTGCCTAGAGGCTTGCTCACAGGCATGGTGAAGAGAACTCGTCCTGTCTCACCTTCTCTGCCTCCATCTGTGGAGCTGGGACTTCTGACTAATTCTAACACCACAATGTTTGTTCTTTGTATGTCCTGCTTGTCAACTAAAACTGTGGGTGTTGTTGTTCTTGGAGGGAAACAACGACTAGCATCAGTGTTTTTAGTCTGTGAGCTGGATTTCCTGAACTTAGTTGTGGACGTCTGACCAAGCAGAGGCTGGTTATGTGGATGGTTTTGTCTGTCAAGTGAATGTAGTTTGTGCATGTGGGCATTAGCAGAGTATCTGACTTTTTGTGATTGATAAAGGATGTGATCTCTCTCTCTCTCTCTCTATACTCTGCTCTGCTAAAGGATGTGATCTCTCGCTCTCTCTCTATACTCTGCTCTGCTAAAGGATGTGATCTCTCTCTCTCTCTCTATACTCTGCTCTACTAAAGGATGTGATCTCTCTCTCTATACTCTGCTAAAGGATGTGATCTCTCTCTCTCTCTCTCCCTCTCTCCCTCTCTCTCTCTCTCTCTCTCTCTCTCTCTCTACTCCTGCCCTGTGCTTCTACCCTCTGCCTCTGTCCTCTCCCTCTCCTCCGTTTCCCTCTCATATTTCATACCCTCTTCTCCATTCTCATTTCCTGTGTTTTCTTTTTGTCTGTCTGTCTTTCATCTTTCTTTCTTTTGGTCTTTTCTCTTACTCTCTTTATCCACTACTGTTCATTTCACTCCTCTCATCTCTTAATTTCTTCTCTCTTCTCCTCTCCTCTTCATCTTCATGTCTTCATCTCTTCTCTCCTCCTCTCCTCTCCTCTCCTCTCCTCTCCTCTCCTCTCTCCTCTCCTCCTCTGCTGGCTGTGTGCGGCTGCACTCTTAGAGAAGCTGATTGAGGGGCTGAAATCCCCAGAGCCCTCCTCCAGCTCCGCCCTGCTGCTCCCTGACCTCTTACCTCTCACCTCTGACCCCTTCAGCACCCCTGTGGAGGCCAACGGCAACGGTAACCCCACCCTCCTTGCAGTTTCTGCTCCATCCACCCTTTCTCTCTCTCTTTCTCTCTCTCTCTCTCTCTTTCTCTCTCTCAAATTCAAAGGTGTTTTATTGGCATGACTGTTTGGGTACAAGTGTTAGTGACTAGTGTTACACAACAGTAGTATCACAAAAGAAAGAAAACAGAGATACAGCATACAGTGTGGGTATAAACATCTCTCTCTCTCTCTCTCTCTCTCTCTCTCTCTCTCTCTCTCTCTCTCTCTCTCTCTCTCACACACACTGACATGCTCTCTGCTTTCAATCAAAACCATAAGACATATAGGAAAGCCTGCATCCTTTAGGAGGAAGACAAATCCACATAGTAATGTTGTATAGCAAGCCGAGATTTTGATCTGAGAGCCTCTAAGCCACCGCTGAACTCTGCTCATATTTCATCGCTCACAATCCTCCAAAAAGCTATGCTCCCCCTTTCCCCCTCTCTCATCAATACTTCCTTCTGTTCCTCTTTCTCTCCTCCTCCTCCTTCTCTCTCCCTGCCTCCTCCTCTTAGCTGCTAGTGTGGACTCCCTGATTCCTGGCCTAGAGGCACCCCAGGCTCAGAGACCCAGCGAGGCAGCCGCAGCCGCCAGCTTGCCTGGTCAGTACCACTGACCTCCTCCTCTGCGTGCCTAGGCCCACTCAAAGCGGAAGGATGATGTGCATGCCTTTTAAAGCCTGTGTGTTGTGTTGTGTCTAGCCTATGTCTGTTTTCCTCTCAGAACGCTCCCTAGTGATTTTCACAGTGGGAATATGGAGCTCACCCCCGTGCCAAAAAACAAACAAACAAATAAACACTGATCTGAAAAGCAAAACACATTTGTCTGCAGATCCAGAACACAAGCGTCACTAGCAAACACTAGGTGCAAACAAAATTCCAAAATTCCAACAAAATTCCAAAATTCCAAATCCCAGACTGTGAGCACTATGTTTTTTTTGTTTTGTTTTTGTTTTGGCACTGAATGAGATGCAGAAGTTGTAGAAGCTTAACCTGGGGCTAGTTTTTGATGCATGAGTCAAGTCATGCTCCAGGAGGTGGCATACGTCAGAACGTTGCAGAATCACCACAGCTTACACTGTCCTCTCCCGATGACCTTATCCTTCATGACTCACTAAACATGGTCAGCACACTGGGCTGACTGTCCGATGCGTTCCACCACACTGGAGAATTGTGTCGTGTTGAAACGGGAAGTGGGGTGGGGTGGGGTGGGGGGGGGGGGGGGTGGTTGGCGGTCATTTGTCACAATGTTATGCAAGGTTTGGGTGGACAGAGTTAGGCATTGGCTGGTGGTTAGCAGTGATGACAGCCATGTCTGCTTTTGTCCGGTCTCCTTGTCAGTAAGCGTTCATTAGTGACTGCAGTGCCTGTCCAAAGGCTTAGTTATCATGTGGTTCAGTGTTGCTGCAGAAAATGCTTTGTGTTGAAGAACAGCTTGTCGAGGAATCTCTTCTATCTCTGTCCTGCTGTTTTTGTTAGGTAGTTTACTTAGAGTTTAGAGTATAGTATGCATAATTGTATCTCTCAGTCTCTCTATCAAGCTCTCTCTCTCTCTCTCTCTCTCTGTTTCATCATGACAAGCTTGTCTCATTATCGATCCCTACACTGCTCGTTATTGGACAGGTATGTCTGTCAACCGATAGCCCTGCAAAACTCACTCATCTTTCTCAGTGCTCCAAAATAGCATCTGATATGTAATTATTCCTTAGATAAGCTAAAGTGGATTGTGTTTAGCTGTGCTGCTGCATTGCAGTGTGGGGGTGTGTGGGTGTTTTCACTAGAAGGGCAGTGTAATGTATCTGTGCTGCATTCTGAGTACCTCTGACCCATTCATTATTATGACCGCTGCGCAGCGAAGCGGCGGTCATATAGGTTTAGTCAGATTTTTTAATGTTTTTTTTTTTCGTTTTTTTTTTTTTTTTTCGTTTTTTTTCGTCAAGGATTCCCGGAACACTGAAAGACCGGGGTGCACAAAACTTGGTGGGCATGTAACCCCACATGGATAGCATGGAACCATCGTTTTTCATTTTGATCTGTAGCCCCCCCGCTGGACTGGACCCCCTGAAAGGAGGGTAGGGCAGACACAGTTTTCTGTGAATATCTCGAGAACCGTAGGGTTTAGGAGGACCATTTTTTTTGTATGTTGATCTCAAGGGGCCATGTCAACCCATTCCATAACTACTCATTTCATGTATAGCGCCACCTAGTTAAACACAAAAAATTAAAAATGAGGTGTTGTAATCGCAGGTATCTGTGACCTAACATTAACCTGACTCTCGCCAGATGAATTTCGTTCCGCTTAACTCCGCCTAGCTTCACTCACATCCATCTGGGACCTCTTCCATTGAGAGTGATTTCTGCAACCGACTTTATGGTACAGCCAATCAGGACGCAGGGCGGAAGTTTCATAGATGTGACATAGCGTAGAAGCGACTGTGATGGTGCATTCAGAGCACCTCAGAATGACCCCATGGCTACTTTGTTTTTCCGACAGCAAGTGTTCATATGCTTTGCCAACAGAATGTGTGATAAACAAGGATGCCACAACAAAGGTTAAAACATACACTCACTAATCCTAAACAAACAACTGTATTTGCTTAAAATATAGTGTAAGATGCTCGTGAAAGAATGATATGCAGCTTTCAAGTGACAAAAACGGCAAATTCCCAAGTTCACATTAAAACTGTTGGACATGAAAGGCCACATGGACTACACACGAACTACAACGTGACGACAAAAGTGATGACGAGCCCCTAACTGGGCAACTCTGTTAGCAAAATCTAGCCCCAGTTTCCGACCTCTGACTCACACATTAAGTGACGTGAATGACGCGGAATGATGATGTTTTCACTCGGAGAAAGGTTTTTCCGAAGCCCATGAACGCTAGGTGAGACTGCACGCATGCATGAACAGGCACATACACAAGCACGCACACACACACACACACACACACACACCCACACACCCACACACATAACATAAACATGTACATGCACACATGCACACGATTCAAGAATTTCTCAGAATTATGAACAGGCAAGATGGAGGTGGGCTTGTATAAAATGAATTTTACATGTGAAATCTATGAACTAATCATGTTTTGGTACTTGTTGTCTAGCAGATACCAGTGAGAATTGAGTGTGGATAATGCAATTTAGTGAGACAGTTAGAATCATATAGGCCTTTCAGCGTGATTTATTTTTGTGGAAAAAATGTGCTGGACTGGGCGGCGGTCATATTTTGTACCGCTCTGCGGTACATCTAGTTAACATGACATTCATGTTAAGATATAACTGGACTAAGCATGCAAGCTTCCGTGGTGATATTAGTTTATAAAAAAAGATTGAGAGGCAGGCTTTTGAACTGATATCTCATCATTCTCATCATCTCCTAAAGAATCAGTTCACTGCCCTGTCATTAGTTCTGAAAAACATGTGTTTTTATGGAGAAGGAGGAAAAAGGCTTTCTCTTCAGTTTGGGCTCTAATATCTAACATGTCATTTCATGTCTTTTTCCCTTTTTTCCTCCTTTTCTCTCCCACCATCCTCCTCACTGCCTGGCCTATTATGTGACACTCCTGGCCCTGTCAAATCTCTCTGTCCTTTGACTTTCTCCATTTCTCTCTGCATCCTGTTTTCTTGCTTTCTTTCATTCCTTCACTTTGTCTGCATCTCTCTCTCATTTCTCTGCATCTCTCTCTTTCTCTCGCTCACTTTCTCTGCATCTCCTTCTATCTCTTTCTCTGCATCTCTCACTATCCCTCTCTTTTTCTCTCCCTCTCTCTATCGCATCTCTTTCTCCCTCCATCCCTCGCTCCAGACGTGTTGGCTGGAGAGGACACTCTCCTGGGCCTGTCCCTGCTCTCTCACCCCTCTATCCCCACGGCTCCGCTTCTCTCCTCTGCTGCCCCCTCCTCCACCACAGGCGGCCCCTGTCTGGACGACTTTGCTCCCGCCACCTCCATGGGCTCCGGACAGCCTACAGCTGCGGGTAAGAGTGCCCCGCCCACTTCCGCACCTGTTACCAGAGCTGCCTCCGCTCACTGACTAGGCATCACACCTTCCAGAACTCTCTGGAAACTTCCAGAGGGTTATTTTGTGATTTGCATATGTTTTGGAAGGTAGTATAGGGTCAACATCAGAGTAGAAAGTAAAGATAGATACAAATAGAAGGTCTGGTTCAGAGTTGGCACAGGAGAGCTAATGAAATAAGCTTTTGCAGCATGTCAGCTTTCAGAACCTGACCTACTGTGTGAGATTTATGTCTTTGGTTTGTAGTTCAGCTCTGGCTTTGCTCGGCTCCTTTGTTTTTATTTCTTCACAACTGTTTTTTTTTCCTGTGATTTTCTGTTCTTTGATTATCCTTTTTCTGGCTGCGCTAATCCACCTATTCAATCCCACCCACTGTCTTGGTCTTACCCGCCTCTCTCTCTCTCTTCCCCTCCCTTTTCTTCTCTCCTTCTGATCTTCTCATTATCTACTCTCCCCTCTACCTTCTATTCCTCCCCTCTCTCTCATCCCTCCTTCCCCGCCTCCCCCATCCCCTGCTGCAGACTCTTCTTACCTCATCTCTGGCTTTGAGCCGGCCGAGGGCAGTGGGGTGAAGGGTGCAGATGACCAGTTTGACCCCATCCCCGTCCTCATCTCCAAAAACTCCAACCAAGGTAAGGTCGCAGGTAGCTAGTGTCTCACCTGTCCTCCCCCCAAACCACCCCCACCCCCTCTCTTTTAAAAGGCTGCAAACAGAAGCTTAAACGCATGTATTTTCTTTAGACCATCATCTTCATCATACCTAGACCAGCTTAAAGATTATAGACCATAATCAGAATCTGGGTGTTCAGGGATATCAGCACAGCAAAGAACAATTGCCAACTTTCTGTTTGAAGTCAGAACTTACACAATTTGTAAAAAATGACAGACTGCATGAAGTGCTCCTTATAGTAATCTGGGTATATAATCATTCCTGATTATTGGCAGTTGTATGCATTATAGTAATCTGGGTATATAGACTCATTCCTAATTATTGGCAGTTGTATGCTTTTCCTGGCAAGGCTTGTCAAATGTAATATCTGCATCGGGTATGAGTGGTATCCATCACCAGTTTTGTGGCTGTACTTACATTTAATATCTGAACTCTAATGGCTTCCTAATCTTTGCACATCTCCAACATTGAGTATATGTCCCTTCTCCTGGTTTAGACGAGAAATATGACATTTCTCCTCCATCCAGCAAACTGTCTCTGTCTCCATTTAAAGCTGCAGCTTATCAAGTTTAACACGCTTTCACTTCCTTTTTTTCTTTTCTCCTCTCTTCCTCTCTCCCTTCTCTTTTTTCACCTTTCTTTCTGATACCCTCATCTGCCTCCCTGGTGTTGTCTTCTCCATCTCTCATTTTATCCATCTCTCTCTTCCTCTCATGTTTTCATCATTCACCCATTGCATTCTTTCTCACTCACACACACATGCCATTTCCTCTCTGCTTGGTCTTCTCTCAAACCTTCTACTTACCCTTCTCTCCCTCCTTCTCTCCCTCCTTCTCTCCCTCCTTCTCTCCCTCCCTCCATATATCTCTCATTCCTCATTCACCACCTTCCCATCTCCATTTATCTATCCTTTCCTCTATCTTTCCCACTATCTATCGTCTACCCCATTGCTCTTACATCCATCCTCTCTCTCTCTCTCTCTCTCTCTTCCCTCTCTCTCCGGCATGCTCTAGGTGGTCATTCTCGCAGTAACAGTGGCAGCTCAGAGTCCAGTCTGCCCAGTCTGGCCCGCTCCCTGATGCTGGTGGACCAGCTCATCGACCTGTAGAGGGACAGAACAGAAGGGCCTGGGGTGGGGTCGAGGGTTGACCTGGGGTGCAAGGGAGAGGTGAAGGGACATTATGCAAATCAAACCTGCCCCCAGGTCACCGTGGATGGGTGGGTGGGTGGGTAGCATTGGTTCCACCTTAGAAACAGACATTCAAAACGTGTCCTAGCCCCCAGTTGACTAGGTGGGTAACATGGCAGTTGTCCCCGGCCGACTCCCTCTCCTGTGCTTCTGTCCGTTCTCCTACTCCTCTGCATTGGCCCCGAACAACCAAAACGAACCCGTGTGTCCACTAGTGGTGTTTGACCTGCCAGTCTTGTCCTGCCCTCCCGCTCTTGGCTGCTTCATGTCTCATGTCTCATGTCTCATGTCTCATGCCCATACTCATCCCCAGAGAGGAGTCGACTCGGGAGCGCATCCAGTTCCGTATCAGATGCGGGCCGGATCCCCTCCCGAATCGGCCTCTAGTCATTGGGCTGCCATTGCTCGTCCTGTCTCGTCTGGTCTTGTTTGGTCTGGTCTGCCTGCTGCACCAAACGCTCTCTCTCCCCTCCCCCCTCCCCCCCCTGCCTGCTGACTGCCTGGCTAATGTGTTCTGTGTGCAGTCTGTCTGTTTCTGTTCTCCTCCTCTCCCCATCATCTGTGCATGGGGTAGACGAGAGTCCCGATTGGGAATATCATTTTGTCGTCTTGTTCACTGTCCCAGGTTGTAATAAGTGTGTTTTTTGTTCTCATTCATTTTAATTTTGGTTCTGAACTATAGCTAACTGCTTTTTTTGTTTGTCGTCTGTTAACACTCTGTACAGATATGTACGTACCAGATTTGTTGTTGTTGTGTCCAACTTGTCACATTATTGTCGCATATCCAGACTGGTCCAAACAAAGTTTCAGATATCAGGTCAGTTTGTCTGGACAGCAGTCATCATAGTCAGTCCTAATGGCGCTTAGATAACTGTGATCACAGCGCATGTCCGCCTGACGTTGGGATATCTAGTTATACACAACCTTTTGCATGTGCAATATATACAGTATGGCAAACATATCCACCTACAGAGGTCATTTCCTAAGCTGTTACAAATAAGAGTGCTGCTCT
Source organism: Alosa sapidissima (assembly GCF_018492685.1). Lineage (NCBI taxonomy): Eukaryota > Metazoa > Chordata > Actinopteri > Clupeiformes > Clupeidae > Alosa > Alosa sapidissima. The sequence continues at coordinate 7,856,966 of NC_055964.1, forward strand.
GGGATGTTTGTGGAGACCTGACTGCCTAGGCACTCTTGTAGATGTATCACTTACACAGTGAAAGTCACCCATACCCCTTACAAGGGGTTGTTACTTACGTTTTACCATGAAATGAAAGAGTAGGACCTATGAAGTAGTCTGCACACTTCATAAGTGTGTGTGTGTGTGTGTGTGTGTGCGTTTGTGTGTGCCTGTGTCAGTGTTGTTTTGCGGGCAGTTATGTTTCTTTATCCAGACCTTCTTTCTTTCATTCCTTCTCACTGGTCAACTAGCAGTCATCTATAGACTGCAACTCTGTTGCATCTCCATTGTACTGTACATATCCCTCACTGCTTTTGATGCTGTAGTTTGCTCACTTTGATTTCCTTACAGTACGTCTCACTGTGGTGTCCTCACTTGTGGTGTGGACAGCAGGGTGTCAGTACTCTCTCTCCTGTACAAACTCAAAATATTATTCCTTTTTCTCATTTTTGAGGAGTAGTCAAATCCAGTTGTTACATATCTATGAGAAGTTGTCTATCTATGTGATGAATACATGTGTGTGTTGATAGTATTGTAGAATGAATGTAAGAAGTGTCAAAGGAATATATACTACTATTTCTTTCTTCATGAAAATAATATTATTTTGGGGTTGTAAAAATGACTTGTCAGTCCTCAGTTGTCTTTTTCTCTGTTCTTTCACCAGGAAATGTGGTTGGTTTTGAAATGATACACATGAGAATAGTCCATCACTGAAGCAGGATACTTCTGTTATACATCTCTGACCTGATTGGGTTTGCAAATGACTAGTCATGTAATCAACACGTCAGTCACTCATTACCTTTAAAGGAACCATATGTAAGATTGTGGCAAAAACTGGTACTGCAATCAGTTTCAAATTACTGTAGAGCGGTGTATCCCTTCCCCCTCCCCGCTGACTCAAGGTTGCAACTTCACTTTTTAAATGACAATATCCTGGCCGGACTACTGTTGTCAGTGATATAAGTATTGGAAATGAACATGATTTCTTAATGTCTAGTGACATATCAGAGCCATTTTATGATTAATTGAAATACATTTCTTACATACGGTTCCTTTAACTTCTATCCAAGGCACACCTTCCTGTCTAACACAAGGAAGTTGTGATCACGTGACTTATGGCACTTTCAAGTTTACCTGACTAACAATATGATTCAGTTGGTTGCCAAAGGGCCTCTGAATTGCGCTTTATTTGGTGGTACTTTTCAAGCCACCAGGCAACGTTGGATATGGTCATGTCTCAGGCTATAACTAGCATAATCACATGCTAAGTGGAGAACTAGTTGTCCATACCATGGGACCAATTATGGCCAGATTCTATCAAGACTAGATTTATGTCTTGCTTTAATGCTAGTTGATGAGGCTAGTTTACAATGCTGGACTATACTAACAGCTACACTGTTACCAAAGGTATCAAACCTTGTCCTCCCTAAATGGAGTCATCCAATTACTGGCCTTTTAATTGTTTGTTGTTTTTTTCCTGGAGAAAGAATAGAGCATTTCAGCGTGGTCACTTGTAATGTCCTGAATTCTTTTATTTTTCTAAAGATGTTGTTGTGGTTGAGCCCATCCCACACCCTACCTCCCTGTCACTGGCAGCGCTCATGACGGAAGCTCTCTTCCTGATGTCACTGTCCTTCCCCCCCCCCCCCCCCCCCATCCCTTTCTGTCAGACTGATGGACCAGAGGAGGATGGGTAGGGTACCAAACCAAGCATTTTTGCACCCATGATTACTCCGTAGATGGCCATAGATCTCTTCCACATTTAAGTATAGGGACATATCCATTTCTACTGAGCAGTCAAACAGCATTTTAAAACAGATTGCTCTTGCTCATGAGCTGTTAGTCACCCTGACAGCCTGTTAGAGTGGAGATATTTATCTCTTTTTTTTGTGGACCTAAAATTAACGTGTGAATTTAAATAATTTTAGCATTAAAGTGTAAAACCAAAGTGTGTTTTTAATTTCAAAGAAAGCATAATCACTATTGAAAATTGGACCATATCTAGCTCGTGCAGAGTATTCAAAGACTTATGTATTTGCACATTAAAGAATTACAATGCAAATGTATGAAGTACTTATGGGAAATGAACTCCACTAAGATGTGAAATAGAGCATAGTATGGTCTTTAACAACTCTTGAGTTACCAACTTGTGTACACAAGCCATGGTTTTGCTTTAGAGATATGACTCAGACCAAGCTGTGAATTGCTGAGCTTGTGTTGATGGCTACGATCTCAACCCCCCCGTCTTCTCACACTCTCTCTCTCCCCCTCCTATGAACATGTTGTACAGTTTATCTTATTTGCATTTAAAGTGTGGCTAACCTATGCAATTCTACTGTAGTGCTTCAAATGACCCTTTTCCCAAGTGTGCTGTTTCGAAGTAAACTAGCCTTGCCGATAGTTTTACTTGTGTTGCTGTGTAAAACTCATATATCCCAGTGTGAATGGACGATGACAGTTAAGTAATACTGATGATGCTTACTGATGATGAACATGAAGTCTGATGACAAATGTGTGTGGAGATGCTGATCTTCATTTCCTCTGCCGAGGCAAAGATGTATTAGTGTGTATCTTCTATTTTTATGAAATGATTCAAATGAGTTGCAATGTGGGTTGGGGTGGGGGGAGAGAGATGATAAATAAACGTGTAAATGTGAATGTACCCAGTGTCTCAATCAGGCTTCTGTTGCTTTTAGCTGGTGGTGTCTTGAGATTGCACAACTTACACTTTCACAACTTTGGAGTTTCTGCCATTTAACAGCTTTTCCTACAGAGGCTGCACACCTCTAACACATCCTTGTTTTACTGACTGTGTTAACTTCATGATCTACACTAATATGTTGACCGTGGGAAATCACACTGTGTCCTTTTTTTTTTATGTCACACAACCATCCCTCCCCTCACAAGTGACATTCACAAAATAACACTTCTGGTTAAATCACTTATGTAAATACACACACTGTCTCTCTGTCTGTTTTCTTTAGTTCTTGTCTCCAAGGTTACTATGACACTACATTTTAACACTCTCATCCCAGTGTTTTGACCAGGGGCATACTGTAGGAGGCAGTGGGGGGTTGTATTAAAGCAGGCCATACACTCCCCCTTCATTAGATAAGACCAACATCTAAAGTCCCACGCAGACACTATGTGGTTCGGTTGCCTTTTGGCATACTAGTCGCCCCCAGCTGTGTGGTGTGGGGAGCAGTGGCTGGCGGCCTCTTGATTCCTTCTCCTTTCTTGAGCCTCCAGCTCACTGCATTTCTGTAAGGTAAGACTGGCCCTGCTTCTTCTGCCGACTGAGTGGCGTCCTCACCATTCTGTCCAAACCCAGCTGTTATCCAGCTGTCAACACGTCCTGAGCCACACTGTTAGGAGTCGAGCCAAGCGGTCCAGCTATGGTCCCACCAATGTGTACCAATCCTGAGGCCTAGTGTTTTCCACCTCACATAAGAAGGAACTTAGGAAGTGAGTTTTCGATCAAAGCAAGTGCTTGAGGACGTTTCGACAGCTGGTATTTCAGAGGGTATTAAGACTAATCTCTGTGTGTCTGTCGTTCCAACTCACTCTCCTGCACTACCTTGTTTCCATGGTTTTCTGTTAACTATTCACTCAGCTAATCTCACACCACCTAATCGCATACGCACATGAATAAACACACACTGGGTTCCTGTGGGTAGTAAGAACCAATCCAAGATGGGAAATGTGTGTGTGTGTGTGTGTGTTTTACAACAAGGTTTGGAAACAAGGTTTGTGATGTAGTTGTTTGTGTGTTTGTGAGTAGGTCTTTGTTTAGTGCGGTGCTGTGAGTATTTGTTGTACTTGTTGTCCTAGAGGTTTCCACGTCTCTTGTTGCTGGCATGTGCTAGCTTGTTGCAGGTTGCTCCTGCTTTTTTTAGATGTTTTCCATTGATGTTTTTCTATGTGTTATTATCTGCCTGTAAAATCACTGCTATTATTCAGGCACTGTCACAAGACGGCCGCATGGTCTTCAAATGTTCAGTTCTAGACATGAGACCCTGTATCAATCTCCTTGTTCTCTCTCTTCCCTTCTCTTCTCATCTCTTACTGTCTATCTCTTGTGTCCAGGTTTGGAAGGTGAGAGCAATGGCTACAGTGTGCTTGGAGAAGGTGGAGAGACCGCTATCATGGAGGATAGCCTTGATTGTCCTGATCGCTGTCCTCACTCAAGTGAGGAGGAGGAGGAAGAGGACGGCGACAAGGAGGGTGATGAAGGGAGGGAACAGCGGGTAATGGGGAGTGCGCTAGAGGTCATTGCCCATGACTGCAGCGGCTCGCAGCCTCTTCTGCAAGACTCCGACGAAGAGGACGACCACAGCCAACGCTCTGCCCAATCGCATGCTGTAGATGCACATGCACCCTTCTTTTCCCAGCAACCCTCTCAGCCCATGGATGCCCCCAACCACACTGCCGCCCAGCCAGCCTTACCCCAAGGAGAGACTGACCAGGAGGCCGACCCCTTCGCCAGTGCCCCGTTCAGGGCTGGACAGGAGGATGGCAGGGGGGTGATCGTGGTGGAGGAGGAGGCCGACGTGTTCGCCAAGGCCCCCTTCCCACGACCGCAGCCCGCCACTCAGCCACAGCCGGACGTCTTCCTCCAGGCTCCGTTCGGCAGAAGGACCGTCCACTCGGCCCCCCAGTCCAGGACACCGCCGCAGCAGCACAGCCCCCACCTGGTCGCCGTTCCTCCTGGGGGTCACGAAGCAGCCATCTTTGGCCAGGTAGCCCAGCAGCCCTTTCGGCCCCAGGCACTGGCCAAGTACTCCAGACACTTTGAGGCCGCCGTGTCCCTGCAGTCTATGAGTACATCTGCATCCTCTTCGGCTGCCAAGGTGCCCCCACACTCCTGGGGATCTGAGGGTGTCGGGGGCGCTGCAGACCCCTTCATTTCTGCCCCCTTCCACCTGAAGGGCCCGCAGGAGAAGCCCTAATCGCACAGCTCCATCCCCTGACGCCCCCTGGTGGTCTCTTACCACGAGTGCACTACACTAGAGGAGACACTAGCTGCTCTAGACTCCAACTTCAAGGCTACATCTCACTCTTGCTTAGTTCATTTACCTTCCACCTCAAAGGCAACAGCAACCCTGTAGCATGCATATAAAAATGCACATCACACGCATACAGCCCCAAGAAACTAGCATTAGATAGCAGGCCTCAAGGACGATCTAGGCCAAATCCACTCTGCAGTCCATTGCTATCTAGTTCTCTAGTGCCCTCTAGTGCCCAACTACATGTGTAGCAGCCTCATACTCAATTTCATTTATGTATTGTGATGCAACAGTCACTGACTCTCTGTGCCCGTCATGTCAGATGGCAGTGCTTTGCTGTCAGCAGGCTCTCATATGACTGGTCTCAAGCTTCATGACACTAATAAGGACTGGGATGAGGTCACTGTTGTGAAGTGTCACGTTCCCAGCTGGTACTGACGGGCTGTCTTTCCATGCAGAGCATTCTTTCTGCCTACCTCAGCTCACTAGATGTCTGTCAGGCATAATCAGTAGACTCCCATCCCATAGTAGTGCTTTGCTAGCATCTAGGTGTTGCTGTCTGAATCCGTTGAGGGTTAGTTTTGTATCTTTGTTTTCTTTGTGTGCCTTAAATGAGAGGAAGGGGTAGGGTTGGGGGGGGGGGGGGGTGGTGAGTGCTGGTTTAGTCTGTTGTGAGAAACTTTGTTGAGGAGTCTGGTGCCCTCTAGAGGTTAGCCAAGAAACTACATGCCTGGCTAGAACCAAGTCTTATTTTTACCCGTGTCACGTCTGTTCATTTAATCTGTGTTACGTTGACTTTGGCTCTTACACTTTCTCTTTGATTGTATTCAATACTCCATGCATCTTCCTGTCCTATTGCTCTGGGTTTGGTAGCACTGTGTTTCCTCAAGCACTACAAGTCAAGAGCACAGAGGAGTTTGACATTATTAGGATTTATGAATGACCCGATCTTCTCTCTTTGAGTCCAATCTGGAGTTGATTTGATTGTACAAATGCTGGATAATTCATTGCACAAGTACTGGACTCTTGAATTGTGTGTTGTGGCTGGAGTTTCAAATGATTCCCATGTTGAGTTTCTTTTTGCAAAATTCTATTTCTATTAGTGTATGTTATCAATAAGGTATTGAAATTGTTTGGAACATCATCTTTCTGGCTGCAAGATTTTTGTGTGATGAATGTTTTGGTATGTATGTATAATTTTAATTTATCATTTATTGACAATCATGTGTTGTTAAACTAACATTAACCTGCTATGAAGTCTGGTGTGTTACTCCTGTTTATATAGGACAAACTCCTGCCTTTGCTTGAATTCTGAAGTTTGCATTGCTGTCATGACTGGAGACTGTGTCTTGTCTTAAATTGTAACTGCCTTGTGAGAGAGAGGTGTGTAAAAGCACATGGAGCATGACATCAAGGAAAGACTGTTTCCTTTAATCTTCCAGGAAGTAAACCGCTGGAGCGGATCGAGTATGCATCTACCAGGCCTGGTCCAGACTCACCTGGTATCTGATTGATGAATCTTATCATGACTTTGTTTTCTTTTTAAATCAATGTCATTGTTTCAAAATCTCCTTTTCTCTATGTTCTTAGTGAGTCTTTCTGTTCTAGCCAACTTTATAGCAAACTATGATTCCTCAGCCCTTAAGAATCATTTATCAGCTATCTTGTTTGGAAGGGTGTTAGTGTAAAAACACACATAACTGCCTTATCAGCAGCTTCACACAAGAAAATGACAACAATCATTGATTCTTTGAGTTGCATTTCAAATGGATTGTTTTTTGCTATCCCCATGAGTTTTGGACAGACACAAGACTCATTATCCAACACTTTTAAAGGCTGTGAGGTGTGCTCAGTACATCTGGACTCTTTTCTCCTCCCTATTATTTAACTGGGTGCCCAGACAGAAAGAGTTCACAGTATACTAAATTAAATGTTTTTTTAGACTTTGGACACTGGTTCACACCACACATCATTTTATTATTTACCGTACTATCTGACAGACATTTCACATTTAATTTCAAATGTGATTTGAAGCTAACTGATGGATTATATAGTTGGAAAGCACTGAGAAGTTGTAGACTTAAATAAGATGTTAGAAAATATCTCAACTCAAGAGCAGCCAATCTCATCCAAGCTGTTCTGATTCCTGTTATGTGGAAACATTGACACTTGCCAATATGTCAACCCTTTCAAACAGAGGTATTGTCTTTGTGATGTATTCCAAGACTTTAGTCAAGTGTTTGTAAGCACAAGACTGTGAACGTAGTACTCAGTCTTTAATGGAAATCTGAAGGCAGTCATCCATCAGAATACTTGAGTAATCCAAAGCACTTGTATGTACTGCACTCGTTTGAAACGCTCGTCATGATTTAATGTTGTGCAGAATGAAAATAATAAATCTGAATCATTGAATGTTCAACAGCCTAGTGTGGTGTCTTTTCATGAACTGTGGCCTGATGTGTATATCAGTTCATGGGAAATGGAACTATTACTTTGAGTAGTCCCACCATTTTAAGGATGCCTTTAAAGGAGAATTCCGGTGATTTTTCACATAGATTTGTTTTTCAAGGTCACCGAGTACTGTTGGTACGAGGAAAAAACCCCCGAAAACAATCGGTTCTACCTAGCTCTAATTGCTGCAGCTACAGTGCTATACTCTGGGGGTCATGAACATGCCCTCAGAGTGTAGCATTGTAGCTGCCTGTAGCTCTAGCTGTTGGCTGCAGCAATTTCGAGCTAGTTAGAACCGATTGTTTTCAGTTTTTTTTCCCATACTGACTACTCGTGACCTTGAGAAACGGATATCTATGTAAAAATTTGCAAGAATTCTCCTTTAATTATCATACAATTTGACTAATTAATGTAATGAATTAAAGGAAACCGGAAGAGTGACAATGTGTTTGTTTATGTGTGTGTTTGTTATTGTGCTGCATAACCAGTGGAGCCAAACATTTACCCTCAAGTGCAGTTTTTGCCATTCTCGGCTCATGGTGTCTGTCCCCGTAGTCACACAACCAGATGCAATTGCCTCCTCCCTCACCTATCTGCAGGATATGTCAGGTAAACTTCCTGGTAGCCTGGAGTGGGCGGGAACACCAAGGCTGCTGATTCGACACACTTATGCATGTGCTATTTCCCTGTTGCCAAGCTTAGGGGCCACAACCTCAGAGGGAACCAGGAATCCCACACTGTTAATTCATATGTATCTTCTGCTGTAAGAGAAAACCTATTTTTGTCAGTTGGAGATCACTTGACTAGATTATTGTGGTGCTGGGAGTGTGGGTGAGTAGATCTTCAGATGTGCTTTTTTGCTTTTGGCACAAGGTGGCTAACAAACAAAACTGGCTCAACTTGTCTCACTTGTCAGATGTTATCTGTAGAACTCACTTGTGATGTTTTTTAAATTTATTTTTATTTGATTCACTGGCAATCATACTAAGCCCTGTGCTTGAAGATTAATGAACTATTTCTGATGCGATCTGAGAAAACCCTTCACATTGTGAAGTTTTACCAACTTATGATTCTGATACCATCCTAGCAACATCCAAGATTTTGGGAGGATGGTATCCAGGATTTTGCTAGGGGACAGTGTCCAGAATGTTGCTAGGATAGTATCAGAATCTTAAGTTGGTGAAATTTCACCAGAGAGGGTGGATACAAGGATTTTTGAGCGCACCATGTGCATTTCACTCATTTCATAATGAATCTCTTGCCTGAGCTGTGTGTGACTGTACCACAGAGCCATGTCAGACACAGAGCTACTGCAATTCTGGGACGAGGCCGTGAAGGCCGTGGATGCACGAGACTGGCAGGGCGCGCTCGCCAAGCTCGATGACATCAATAAGCCCACCGCCCGCACCCTGTTTGCGACCGCAGCCGCACATTTAGCCCTTGGTCAGCTGCAGCCAGCCATCCAGGTAAGTTACCAAAAGCAAATACGTCTTAGGGCCAATCTCAATTCTCTGTTTTACCCCTTCCCCTTCCCCTATCCCTTCATCTTACCCCTAGCCCTTGTCCCTCGAAACCGAGTGGCAAGACATAGGGGTGAAGAATAGTCCCCTTGGAAATGAGATACCACTAGCCAACCATAAGGGAGAGCGGAATGATTGAAACATTTGAATTAACATAATTTACAGAGATCGTACCACACTGAAAGCTAATGTTTTGTCACTAGCAACCTATCTTCTGTCAAATAGGCTATCATTGCATTTTCAGCTCGGAATAAAACCGTTCAGGAATTATTTCAACAACAGCAGAACGTGTCTATGTTCGTTCGCAGCCTACCTCCTGGTCCGGGTGAATGAAACAGGGATGGGGGACAAAATAAACATGCAGTTTGCTATGTAAACATCCCACAACTCCTTCGATATTTTACAATAATATCCAAATGGTTGTTACTTGACATCAGAAGCAATCGCTACAGCACCTGTAATAGCCATATGCGAGGAGTCGGCAGCAGTAGGCCTATGCAGCATTCATATCAGACGAGTGGGAAAAAAGTTCAGCGAATTTAGCTGCTGTTGGACTTTACATTTCTGACATGGTATATGCTGCCAATTCGCGGGGTAGGCTATATCAGACATGGAAATATGTAAAATGTGAGACATTCGCGCAAATAATGATGTGCTGTTAACATTCACAAAACAGCGATTTTTGAAAACTTCCGCATGAAGAACAGGACCTTCAATATATGGTCACAAGATTGAATGCAACATAAAACAATTACCATTTTAATTTTATAATTCTTATTAATGCCAACATTTCATGTCAATGAATCTCTCGGTGTGCTTGTTTTTCCGGTGTGAGCGGTGTATGTTGAGTATTTCTCTTACCCCTCGGTTTCAAGTAAGCTCCCGAACTTGCTTGGTTTTAAGAGGTATCTACCCCTTGCCCTTATCCCTACCCCTCGATCGAAATGAGAATTGAGATAGCCCTTCGTCTCACGTGCACGCGCAAAACTAAGGGGAAGGGGTAAAATAGAGAATTGAGATTGGCCCTAGACTCCATACCTACGACAGGTGTCTAGAACTTCCAGTTGTCCATTGCTCTCTTTTTTGTGCCCCTAGGCTTTAGACCAAACCATTGCCAAGGATGAGAGGCTTGCTGTTGGTTTTTTCCAAAGGGCTGGAGTCCTTTTGCTGGCTAATAGGTAGGGCCTGCTGTGTGGCTGTTATTATAACTAAATCAGGTCTCCTCCTTCATCGCTATGTACAGAGCGTATCACCACTAATGCACTCACTCATGTATTGAGAGTTCTGTCTAGACTTTATATACTTCTGGTTTTTGGTAGATTTTATACCTCTGGTTCCTTTTCTCTCACACGTTTCCTAATTCATTCACTCTCCCGCTCCATCTGTCTGTCAGACCCGAGGAAGCTCTCGCTGACTGCATATGGGCCAAGAAGCAAATGAGAGAGAACGCCGTCATTGACTATCGACAGCTGGGGCTGTGCTATAAACTCTACAGTTGGCAGGTACAGTAACCCCACAAGGGTATCAATTTCACACCTGGAAATTTAAGTCTCTCTGTGAATGTTAGGTTTCTTTGCAGAAGGAAAGCACGAATCCATTTTGGAAATGTTTTTTGCAAAGTAACCAACAGTTCTTTTGAAAGGATGACCTGTGTTAACACTACTATCAGTTTTAAAGATATTCAGTGCATTTTGTACTTTTGGTAGATATTTTCAAACCCATTGTCAGGAGTGCCCTGTGACCTGTGATTTAGCGTACTTTTAGACATGTCGTTTTTCCACAGTCCTGATTCCCCCGCTGTGCTATCTCTCAACAAAGGCTCCTTCAGTTATTATGAGAAATGCTGCAATAGCACAATAGCGACAAATCCACCTGCCTTAGACTAGATAAGATGCACACAACCAGCATTCTTGGCTAGTGAAGTTATGCCATGTTTCAAATTCAGCTGTCAAAGGAGACTGTGCTGTCTACAGTGGCCAATACATACAGCAGGGGGAATAATTATTGAATGCGTCAACATTTTTTTTCAGTAAGTGTACTTCTGGTGAGGCTATCCACATGACATTAGTATTGACTCAGGTAATCGACTATACAAAAATCCAAACATTTAAGTCCATAAGCAGAGTTATGTGTAATAAAGTGGAATGACAGAAGAAAAGAGTATTGAACACGCTAAGAAAAAGCAGTACACCAAGGCAAGGAATCTGTAAGTAGTTAGAGAGTAATTATCCCTCCTATGTGGGCAAATTAAAATAAGCTGGGTTAGTACATAATGATGGGCTATGAAAGTTTTTTTGTTACCAAGGTGTCACACAAGAAACATTTCATGATGGGTAAAAGCAAAGAGCTCTCCCAAGACCATCGCAACCTTATTGTTGCAAAACATATCAATGGAACTGATTACAGATGCAGATACAGATTTCAAAACTTAAGAATCTTCCAGTAAGCAGCATTGGGGTCATTATCTGCAAGTGGAAGGAACACTGCATCATCAACCGGCCACGCACAGGAGCACCTTGCAAGATTCCTGATCAGGGAGTTAGAAGGATAGTCAGAAGAGTAGTCCAAGACCCAAGGACCACTCGGAGAAAGCTCCAGAAAGAATTGGAGGCAGCAGGTACAATTGTTAAAGAGAAAATCATAGGTAATGCCCTCAACCACTGGCGCCTTAATGCCGGGGCTGGGCTTCAGCCCAGGGACCTCGACCAATGAGGGGCCTCCTAATAGCCTAGTAATAATAATGATAATCAATAATAAACGGCCGTGTCCGTATTCGCGGCGTCAGTCATTAGCCTACTCTGGAGCTAGCCTACATAATTGAGCACATCGTACTGCTCTATAATGACATCGATGCAGAGGCCCCCTTTGTCTCCTTTTCTAAAGTGTAACAAAATGTAACGAAACTTAATAAATCCCAACGGGTGTAGAGGAGCTAGAGGAGAGGCTGAAACTGACTGACAAACTTACAAACTCTGGAGACGTGGGTTGGATTGAAGCAACGATAAACAAATGACGTGGATTGCTGTAACTGTCCATGAAAACAGAAGGCATAGCAGTTAAATATCGTAGAAAATAGCCTGGCAATGAAACGGCTTTAAAAACATGTAAGCCTAATTCACTTGTCTCACTGGAGTGAACCCAGAACATGGGCTGTTGCGCAAAGAAATGAATTAGTGATCTGCATCGGGGTTCACCCTTTATTACGACATCCTGTTATTACGACAACCCTCTATTACGACATCCCGTTATTACGACAACCCTCTATTACGTAGGCCTGACAAACTCGATTCCTTTTAAGGATCCGGGTTATTCTGAGTCACTCACTAAACTGATCCGGGTTGAACGAGTCACTTGAGTCACTTGAGTCAGTATTGGTAAATCGCAAAGAAATTCAGTCCTACGTTCAAGCAGTGCAGTGGGGTGCTTCATTTCGTTAAGTGCCTTCTCATGTTGGATGTGGATCCTCCATGATTTGAAACCAGGTTTTTGCAGTACTCGCATTTAGTCTTTAGATTTTTGCTCTCCTGGTCAAAGTGCATCCACACATTGTTCATCTTTTTGGTGCTCATGTTCAGAAACTTTGATCTTATTGACAGAGAGGGTAGCCTATATTATAATAATTCATTATTTGTTGTTGTTTTGTTAACAATAGAAAAGTTTGCCTAGGTCTAATGCTACTCTGCTACAATGTTTATTACCACTACTATATACTAATAGTAGGAATCTATTCTAATAAGTATTATAGGCTGCTAATACTAGGCAACTAATATTATTATTAATCATAGCTATACTGTTAGGTAGCCTAACATAATATAATATAATATAATATAATATAATATAATATAATATAATATAAAATAGTCTAATATAATAGCATCAAAACCACTCACAGGAAAGAAAGCAGATTGAGCCAGACTGTTTATTTATTGTCTTAACCTAGCCTAGGCAATTGACTTTCAATGTAGACAATGTAAACAGGAACGTAGAAATGCCCTGCAGTGAATAAATTATTATTATTGTTATTATTATTATTATTATTATTACTACTACTACTACTACTACTACTACTACTATTCTCATTAGGCCTATTATTATTATCACCTTGACACGAGTAGAAACTAGGCTACTCGCTCGTCTACAGATCCACTCATGACAATGTAGCCGGCTGATTCGACTGATTCGCATTCATAACAACATAACGTAACCGGTCCGCCTGGCTGATCCAAATGACCCAGGTAGGCTAGCCTACTCAAGCAACTCCATACAGAGCTTGCAATGTTTTGGACTGTCTTCACGACCTAATTGCATTTTAAAGTAGCTATGCGTGCAGAATATATGTTATTTCAGAAGTGAAAGCATGGCTTTTGTTGTAGATTTTCTTTTAACCTTGACGAGGAGTTACTCGCTCCTCTAAAGATCCACTCATGGCAACGTAGCCGGCTGATTCGGCTGACTCGCACTCATAACAACAACGTAATCGGCCCGCCTGGCTGATCCGACTGACTCAGGTAGGCTAGCCTACTCTCCATACAGAGCTTGCAATGTTTCGGACCGTCTTTGCGACCTAATTGCATTTTAAAGTAGGCTATGCGTGCAGAACATATGTTATTTCAGAAGTGAAAGCATGGCTTTTGTTGTGGATTTGCTTTTCACCTTGACGAGGAGTTACTCGCTCCTATAAAGATCCACTCATGACAACGTAGCCGGCTGATTCGGCTGACTCGCACTCATAACAACATAACGTAACCGGCCCGCCCGGCTGATCCGACTGACTCAGGTAGGCTAGCCTAGCCTACTCAAACAACTCCATACAGAGCTTGCAATGTTTCGGACTGTCTTTGCGACCTAATTGCATTTTATAGTAGGCTATGCGTGCAGAACATATGTTATTTCAGAAGTGAAAGCATGGCTTTTGTTGTGGATTTGTTTTTCACCTTGACGAGGGGCCCTTCTTCGCTGTGCAGGCGTCACAGCAGTGAACATGCAGTTCAACGTCCAGCCGGGATGCATCCCGGCCAATAGAAGTGGCTTCTCAGCCGACGAAGAGTCGTTGCAATGCCGAAATGAGCCGCCCCCACTGCCCCATGCACATGTTCCAGTACACAGGCTCGTAATCCAGCAGGAACCAGCAACTGGAAAATGTCAGATTGTCTATCGGGAGCTCGCCAGTGTCTATACAACAGTCCTTGACGGGCTACTAATCCCGGCCACTGTGAATAAATCGCTTTGGTCTCTGGATCGAGTGCTGATACGTCAGTCCATGGCGGTTGCTGACCATCTTCGATCCATGACCACACTCGACCGAGCGTGGTGTCCTCCGATTGCGCCTTCCGGATCTCCTTCCTTGACATCATGTCCACCGGCGACTGCGCGTCCGTGGCCCCAGCTGCCGCTCTGCAGTGCTGTGTTGTGGTGTTGGGCTGCGGTGCGTTGTCTCCGGTCTCTCGATCACTGTAGCTGGTAGCGGAAGGCGGCGAGACGACCTCGGGGTGCTGCTGGCGAGCGTTGACTCTCTCGCTGGCGTGAAGCTGGCGAGGGGTGGCTCTCTTGATGGCGCAGCGCTGGCGAGCGTTGAGTCTCTCGCTGGCGTGCTGCTGACGAGCGTTGGCTCCCTCACTGGCGTGCTGTTGGCGAGCGTTGACTCTCTCGTTGGCACGATGCTGGCGAGCGTTGAAATCAGCGACTCTCTCTCTCTGCCAGCGGTGATGCAGCCTGTAGCTGAAGAGCGGGCTCCGGTTGGGCCGCGGCCAGGCTCCTCTCCTCCCTCCGGTGGCAGTGTTGGCACTGGTCTGCTGCACACGGACGCCTGGACAGGGCGTCCGCGTTGCCGTGAAGGCAACCCGCCCGATGTCGAATCTCCATGTCGTCTCCATGTCCTGGAGCGCCTCTAACCAGCGAGCCATCTGGCCCTCTGGTTCTTTGAAGTTCAGCAGCCAGGTGAGCGACGCGTGGTCCGTTCTCAGCAGGAACCGTTTGCCGTAGAGGTAGGTTCGGAAATGGCGCACTGCCACCACCACAGCCAACAGTTCTCTGCGGGTCACGCAGTAATTCTTCTCAACTTGGTCCAGTGAGCGGCTGAAGTATGTGACCACTTGCTCGCCCTGCTCGCCTGCTTGTTAGAGGACGGCGCCGACGCCCACATCGCTGGCGTCGGTGTCCAGGATAAACGGCAGTCGAGGGTCAGGGAAAGCGAGCACTGGGGCCTCATATAGCGCCCTCCGCAGCCGCCGGAATGCCGCGTCGCACTCCTGTGTCCACTCGAAGAGCTGGCCTTTGTGCGTCAATCGATGCAGCGGGCTGGCGACTGTAGCAAAGTCCCGAATGAGGTGCCGGTAATATGACGCCAGGCCCAGGAAGCTCCGCAGCTCAGCACCGTCGCGTGGAACAGGCCAACGTCTCACCATCTCCACCTTAGCTGGGTCGGTGGCCACTCCGGCAGCCCCCACGACATGGCCCAGGAACCCGGTTTGCCTCCGTAACAGGTGGGACTTTTTCGGGTGCAGTTTGAGCCCAGCACCTCGTATGGCGTCGAACACCTTCTCCAGATGTCCTATGGCACCATTGAAGTCTGTTGCATGACACAGGATGTTGTCCAGGTAAACCACGCAGCATGTTCATGGAATGCCCGCCAGGACACGCTCCATCAGCCGCTCGAAGTTCGCTGGCCCGTTGCATAGGCCGAATGGAAGTACCCGAAACTGCCACAGCCCTTGCCCGATAGTGAACGCTGTCTTCGGCCGAGCTTCCGGGGCTAGCTCAATCTGCCAGTAGCCACTGCGCAAGTCCAGCTAGCTAAACCAGCAGGAGCCGGCAATGCTGTCCAGCGCATCGTCAATGCAGGGGAGCGGGTAGGAGTCTTTCCGGGTTACCTGGTTGAGGCGCCTGTAGTCAACACAGAACCGGCACGAGCTGTCCTTCTTCCGGACGAGTACAGCTGGCGCAGCCCTGTAGGCCCAAGCGGACCTGGATGAGACCTGTTGTTTTCGCAGGCTTGAGTTTCGCGGGCTTGTGTGGGGAGGGGCGGAGACTCAGCAAGCGGACCTGGATGAGACCTGTTGTTTTCGCGGGCTTGAGTTTCGCGGGCTTGTGTGGGGAGGGGCGGAGTCTTGGATGGCGAGCACTCTTTGCGAGTTTGCTTTCTGCAGGCTTGTGTGGAGCGAGTTGGCGGGTTCTTCGTCGCGCCAGTTCTCCGCACTTCGTGCTCTGTCTTCCCCGCCGTGTGCAACACTACGCTGCTCGTCCCTAAGTGTAGTATGAACCGGGAAATGTCCACCACAGCCCCCCATTTCTCTAGCACGTCCAGGCCAAGAATGCAATCTTCCTGAATGCTAGCCAACCAAAGCTGGCGGCTCGCTGTCTCACCGTTGATGCACACACACACACCACTTTTTGTCCATACAGTTCCGCTCACTCTCCGGTAACTGTGGTGATACGTGTTTTTGTCTCTTCCCAGCCTCTGGGTCTGGCTACCAGCGTGCCGGGTAAGAGACCGGGGCGCACTAGCGAGATGGTGGAGCCAGTATCGATCAAGGCGCGACACCCGTATCGATCAAGGCGCGAGTCCCGTCTAGCGTACAGTCCACATAGAGTCCTCTTGTTTGGCCGAGCCGGCTCAGCCGTATGCAGTCCATAGCCAGGAAGGTAGTGAAACTTGAAGGTGGCATCCCTCCCGCCGTGCCACCTCCCTCTAGTTTGACTGGGGCGCACGCGTGAGGGGTGCTGGGGCGGGACAGTACCTCACGATGTGCCCCGGCTCACCACACCGGTAGCATCCGTCTCCGCTGGCCGGCCTCTTCCACTCGCGTGGGTGGCTTTGTGGTGGCTGTGCTGTGGTCTGCCGCGTCGTCTCCAACTCCTCCCCGTCTTCCTCCATCGATGTCTGACGTACGCAATGCCTCGACTCCGTTGTGTGGAAGAGGTTTTCCACCCGTTCTGCCTCCGCCAGCGCCACGGCTAGCGAGCTGGGGGCGCTCAGGCGAAGGTGTTCTCTCAGCTGCTCCGGATGGATGCCTCGCACAAATGCTTCCAGTGCCATCTCTTCATGTAGACTCTGGCTGTACGTTGGGTAGCCCCGCCGGGCATACAGCTGCAGGTCAGCCGCGAACTTGCCCAGTCTCTCGCCCTTGTGTCGCCGTCTGGAAGCGAGTTGTTCTCGAGCATCGCTGGTGAAGATTCTCTGGCCGAATCGTCGTTGCAGAGCTGCTTCGATTGCGGTCCAGGTTGCTTGCTCTGCCTGTGGCAGGTCTTCTAATACTTGTAGCGCTTCCCCCTCCAGGGCCAACGCCACCTGTACGCCCGTTCTCCCCGCCGACCAGCCATTCCGCTAGGCTGCCAGACGGACCTGCACCAGGTATGTCGCCAGCGGCCTCTCACCATTGTAGCGGGGCAATTTGGCGTTGGAGCGCCCTTCTGCCGCCGTCGCACCGGGGACCGGCCGATTTCCCTCTCTCCCGTGTGGAGCGGGTTCCAGTGGCGGGATGCTGCCATCAGCCCGGTTCGTCTCCTCCTGTGGCCTGGGGCGGGCTTCTTCGTTATGGTCACGCTGCAGGCTGGCTCCGTCTGCTGGGCCCAGCAGGTGGCCATGGGTGAGCGCGCTGTCGTAGAGTCGCCTTGGCAGGAAACTCATCATCGCCGGGATATCGGTTGCAGCTTTCTCCTCCCGTCCAGTAGGGGTCGACATCCCACTTCTGACTCCAATGTAACAAACTGCAAAGTTGTCTCAGAATGGTTTTATTGGTTAAGCACCAAAACACACCATCACATAATTCCGGGCCAGACCTGGCCCTTATGCTCCAGCACTAAACATCTATATGAGGCTGTATCTACAACACACACTAGTTAGACCCGGTTATGAACACTGTTATCAACTATAAACATAAACACGACAGCACAACATTGGTAACTTGCATGATTAACATTAACATTTAACATAACACATCACCTGAACAGCATCATGGGAGCACAGTCATAAGTCAGCTAGGCTCAGTTCGTTACACTATTAAAGAATCCAATCCTGTTGTTGCCCCTGCTATTTATCAATGTAGCCTTTTATTGTTTTTTTTGCCATGAATCGTCTGAGCTGTGATGAAATCATGTGTTGTTTAAAGTTGGGACGATTACTGTAGGCCTAGGCTATACTGCCCATATTGGAATAAAAAAAAAAAAAGGCCCACCCTAGGTCTACTTCGCAAAAGTCCACTCCGTTGAAAAATCCTGGCTACGCCACTGTTAATGACCTCGTGTCGGAATGGCAGGACGTTTGAAAAAAAAGGTCAAGTGTCGCTACTCCGACAATGTAGAAAAAAAAATGTTGCAGTAGTGGGACGCTTGAAAATTAATGTTAATGCCGCCACTTCGACAATTAGACGCCAATGTCTAAGTAGCGGCATGTCGGAATAGCTGCATGTAACCATCTGCATCTCCGTTCACCAAAAGCTAAGTTTGTGCTAACCCATTCGCACAAATAATATCCTATGTTATGTTTTCTGATTGTTAACGTGAGATATGTCTCCATGTTGGGCAGTGTAGTGATAATGCATAAGGTAGCCAATGTTCACGTCACATGAGCCAGCTGCTTGTTCTGTAGGCTAAAAGTATTTCTGTCCCTCCCAATCTGCGTTAGAATGGTGTGTTAAGTAGACAGAATTTCTAAAAACCTCCTGGGGAACCCCCCGACATGACAAACACATGCACTTTTGAAAAGCTTGAAACGTCCATATGTGTAACCCATATTTTAACTTATAGGCTAGTGACAATGACCCCACATTTTTGAGATACCCCTACCGGAGGTAGAACTAAACGCAACAATGTTTTTCCTCATCTCTAAGGTCTCCCATATATGAAATGGATTCTTGGCTAAAAATATTTTACTGCTAAGATTGTTAAATTAACAGATATTGTTATACACCCCAAAACCAAAAAAGGACTAAAATATAGCCTGTCCGTATGGGAGTTAAGGCATATAAACTAGTGCAGATCAATCACACAAGCTCTGAGAACTTTGAAACTTGCCATGTTTATAGCCGGGAAGTTGCTTTACCTACTAGAAAAGACTGGATGTGAATATCTTGATGTATGGAATGAATAGAGACATGTAAACACATACCTAAAATAAGCGGACATGCAAAAAATGAATATCTATGCAGAATGTTTTCATTTACTTTGTGGCTGCTTTACCAGGGATTATCATAGAAACACATATGATGGCTTGTTGGAAAGGTGGGGTTGTACTAAATCCAACAGTACCAAATATGTAAATATAGTATGACAAATGAGGGTGTTCTGTCACTCAATGTATGAGGTGTCCAAAATGAAAGAAAACAGAACACTGGCAAAATACAGTCTCAAGTCCAAATCACATTATCAGTGGTGAGAAGAATGTTGACAAATTCATTGTTACTGCAAGGTAAGTGCTGATCTATATTTACATTTAATAATGATACATTTCATATGAAACACAGATCCAATTGAATCAGGTTAATAGACCAGCAGTGGACAGTAGAGCCTACACTGCTTACTTCACCCCTAAGTAGCTAAACAGTTAGTTGTAGAAACTACTTTCACCAGCTGAGAAAGTACTTAGCCCTCTGACTAATGTTGCGTGTAATTCAACTTGATTTGCATTTCAATGAAAATTTCCCTTTTCACTAGTCTCTTGAATTATGGAGAATGTCTTACAGACATTGGAACCAAAGCTTGTGGGAAACATTTTTAAGGGCAAGAAAAAAGATCCCCATGTCCAAAACCCCACTCCAAAGTATACTTACCCTCGCTCAGCAGAGAGAGAGATGGTGATGTCCTCCAAATCCTTTCATAGTTTCATATCATGTATCATGTATAGCGAACTACTGCAGTAAGACAAAAATCAGTGAGCAGCAGCAAGTTGCAAATGTTGAGAGTGAGAGCACATCTGCACCAAGAAGGCTGAGTAGGGCTGATAAAACATCATTTCAAATACGGAGAGATTGTTTCATTTGTGGGAAGGCCAGCTCTAAACCAGAACCTCTGACAGCAATTTCAACTGGAACAGTCGCAAGTACCAGAGACAAGGTCCTTCAGGATACAGGAAATCACATCAAACTAATTAAAAATGTATTGGGGGAGGATCCCCAAACCCCCCCCTCCCACATATGCGACAATTAGTGGGGAGCCCTTAATACATCTGGGCCCAGGGGCCCGAAAGTTCATAATCCATCCATGATAACAAAGCCTTTATTAAACTCACTGAAGACATTGATAAAACAGTATTGTTCAAAGGTATGAAAGTGAGGACTCTCAACTCTTTGACTGATAGCTATGAGAACATACTAAAGACCATTGGTGAGCAAGAAGGTGTGTCAACACAAGAAATATAGATCAAGGACAGTGGTGTCTACATCCCAACTGTTCTCACTTGAGTTGCTGAACAAGGAATTGTTGATGCAGCCATCGACAACTTTTACCAAAATGAAGACTCCCTGGATGGGAAGTGTACAACTCATGCTATGACGCCTGTTGTGTTCTGAAGAGGCCAAGTCTCCACAGCAGATAAATGCCTAGGACAGGTTCCCTCAGGTTCAGAGGTCTCTCACCACCTTAAACACGTTTGATATGAATGGAGATAAACTTTACAGGTACATTTTGTCCATTCTTTTACACTTCACATCCAGGGTGTCTTCATTTTGGTCAAAGTTGTTGATAGCTGCATCAAAAATTCCATGTTCAGCAACTCCAGTGGGGCCAGTTGGGATGTAGACACCACTCTCTGTCCTTGATATCTGCAGGGCCGTTTTAAGGAATTTGGGGGCCCCAAGCAAAATGGACATGGAGGCCCACACCCACCCACCGCACGCAAAGCCTACAGGAACCACAGCATAGCCATACAGTTTAAATTCACCCACACTTTATATAAATAAAAAAATGTTGACAGTGCAAATACTGCTGTTGCATATATATGCTTAGCATTAGTTTTGAACATTTTGAACATTTGCAAAAACACCACCATACTATAAAATCCAATGTCAGCTTCTTCCTCATGAAGGATGAAGTTGATGGTGTACCTGGGAAAATAATTGAAAAAAGAATCTGAGATTACCTGTGAAGTACGTTTGACCATTTCACTGTTAGCATATTGGAAATGGTCATTAACAGCTCAGCGAGAGAAATTCACTCTACCTTCATCAGTGGAGGTATCCTTAGGAAGAGCCTGAGGGCTGAGAAATTTAAGCAAAGCACCTTGAGGGAGAAAGAAAAGATATGTTCCATATTTTGATATTTACATGTAGAAGGGATGCAGCTGCTTTCACAACTACCAATGCTTACTGTAAAAACATCCCAAGCTAATGTTATACATTGACCCAGGCCTACTTGTATCTTAACATAGCATTTAAGCATTCTGCTGTTTGAGAATTAGACAGACGCACCCCGTGCTTTAAAGACAGTAAACAGCTGGCATGCATGAATACTGCTAGACATGAATGTTCTTCATTCTCAACTAAATAAACAAAAGATAGACTACCTTATGAATCGTGCAGGCGGACTAAACCATTTAGCTCTTTAGCAAGGGAGAGTGAGGGTGACCTTACACAGTTTTCACTATGTTTTGTATACAAAATCCAGTCAGACTTTAAATTTCGTCTGACATTCATTTTGACATTTAATTTGTAAGTTAAAATATTCAGGTAAAATAAATATATGGTGGAAATAAGTATTGAACGCTTATTTTTTTTTTTCAGTAATTAGCCTAAACTTCCAGTGAGTCTATTCGAAATTTTCACCACACATTATATTAACACACATATAAAAAAATCCAAACATAAGAGTTTTGTGTATTAAAGTGGAATGACACAGGAAAAAAGTATTGAACGTGCCTACTGAAATTTCTTCAATACTTTGTGGAAAAGCCTTTGTTTGTAAAGGCAGCTTCAAGACATTTCCTGTATGACAAAACTTATTGGTCGCAGTATCAGGCCTGATTTTGGCCCATTGTTCTAAACAGATTCCAGGGGTCCCTCTTGTGAATCCTGATCTTTAGTTACTTCCAGAACTATTTAATTGAATTGGCTGCCTTCAAGTCTTTCTGGAGCTTTCTCCGAGTGGTCCTTGGCTCTTGGAATTGACTATCCTTCTGACTCCCTGGTCAGAAATAAGGAGATCCTGTGCATGGCCGGTTGATGATGCAGTGATGTTTCTTCCACTTGCAGATAATGGCTCCCATGCTGCTTACTGGAAGATTCGGATGTTTTGAAATGCATCTGTAACCAGTTTCATTGATATGTTTTGCAACAATAAGGTTGCAAAGGTCTTGGGAGAGCTTTTTGCTTTTATCCATCATGAAATGTTTCTTGTGTGACACCTTGGTAATGAAAAACCTTTTTATAGCCCATCAATATGTAGGCTACTAACCAAGCTTATATTAATTTGCACAGATAGAAAGGATAACTACTCTCTATACAGATTCCAGCTCGTTCCTTCCCTTTCCTTGCCTTAGTGCTTTTTCTTAGCGTGTTTAATACTTTTCCCCTGTGTTATTCCACTTCATTACATGACTCTACTTATGGAGTTGTTTGGATTTTATGTGTGGATTACCTGAGTTATTACTAATGCCTGGTGAAAATGTTGTGCCCCCTGTATTCCACTTTTCACGGGCCCTCTCCCCCATTGGGGCCCTATACTTCCCACTTTCTCCCCCAGTACGACGCCCTTTAATCTGCTGAACCTTCTGCTCGTTTCCAAATATAAAAAAAACTCTCTGCAACTCAATATTGGCCTGCCTGCCTCAGCTGCCTGTGAGGGGCTTTTCAGTTGTGCTGGATTACTGTTCACTGCAAAGTGACCCAAGGATGAGTGCAGCTAACTTTGAAAATCAACTACTGCTCAAACTTAAAGGAGAACTCCGGTGATTTTTCACATAGATCTCCATTTCTCAACGTCCTTTTCAGGCAAGTACCTCCACTCGGCGGCCATATTGCAACACTTTTTGGGCACTTATCGTGCATCTATTTCAGCAGAAATGCGTGTGTGTAAGGCTTCACGACACCAATCTTGCTCCAGCAGCGAGATCACAACAGATGATTGGCACGATGTCTTCACAGCACACCACATGATTGGCTCAATGTATTTTACAACACACCACATGATTGGCTCAATGTATTCACATGTCGACGTTTTGCTGCGAAAGGGTTGTGATATGTGTAGACATATGATGTGTAGACAACTGCCATATTGGCGTTACAAACTAACCCCATGCATTACTATGGAGGATTTTTTGAGTGCTGTATCTCCTCATTAGAAAGTCTTTGGTAAAACTGGTTGTTCTGGTATCCCCCCCCCCCCCCCCCCCCAAAAAAAAAAGTAACTAAGTAACTTTTACTTAAAGTACATTTTAAATGAACTACTTTTTACTTTTACTTGAGTACATTTTCAGATCGGTATTTTAACTTGTACTTGAGTAATATTTCATCAAGGTATTGGTACTTTTACTTGAGTACAATATTTTCGTACTTTTTCCACCTCTGGTAACCATATTTCGTCCATCCGGAAAAAAGTTGCGCTAACTGTTCTATTTTGTTACAAGCAGCATGGGCCGTCAGGCAGGTAGTTAACATAAAAAATGTTTTTGCTAGGCTAGCCTTCCTCCTGCGACATTACACCATTTGTACAAGACAAGTAGAGCTATTTTATCCAGTGTAATTTATCACTTACCACTATCTTGTTTTTTCTTGTCATCCTCTTCCTTTCTCTTCTTTCTTTTCTGGCTTCCGGACGCATAACTCCGCTTCATTATGACTGCGAGGTTTTATATTTTCCCGGCAGCAGAGATCACAAACTTGGCTGGCTGGCTGCTGTCAGCAACTACTGAGAGGGGCCCCCTTGAGGGGGATCCCGGTATTGCCGGTAACAGTGTCGTTGCACTTTACTGCATTGACTATCAAAGGGGCGCTCACAGTTTGTCGTTGCATTTTATTCTTAACCAGTCGTTGTCTTGGGGCTCCTGGCCAGCTCGGGGCCCCAAGCAATTGCTTGGTTTGCTTGCCTTCTAGTGACGGGCCTGGATATCTGGTCTGCTGCAACAGATGTGTCCCATTGCACTGAGCTCATTGATGACTGTCTTACTACCAAACTCATGATGTATCAAAATGGGAAGTCCCAGTGTGATTGGCGTATGGATGTGACAGCTCTGTTCAATGAGATCATGACAAATTGCGATAACACACAGATTCTCCTTTGAAGCTGGGTCATCATCACATGTTTGGTAATTTCTGTGGGCATGTTAATCAACACAACAGTTCACAAAGTCATACAGGATGTTGGGTACATACTTGCTGCATTGGAAACATAATAGACAGTCACTGCTGACATATTACTCACTGTCATGCTCTACCTGAGCCATGCTTTTCCTCAATATGTCTGCAGCCCTGTGTAATATTTGGATTTTGGAAAGACTCTGACTTGTCTGTGGAAGTGTAGTCTCAGTCTACTGTTATTTCTGTGAGTTTAGCAGCTTCCCTCAGTGCACAATATGGTCATGCTATCTGAGCAGATCAGATCTGACTGTTTTGGATGTGAAACAAATGCAAGCCTGTATTTGTAATGCTGTATCAGCTTTTCCTTTAGTTTCCAGGATCTATATTTCTTGTGTTGAACTATGGACACACCTTCTTGCTCAGCAATGGTCTTTAGTATGTTGTCATAGCTATCAGTCAAAGAATTGAGTCCTCACTTTCATATCTTTGGACAATACTGTTTTATCAATGTCTTCAGTGAGCTTAATAAAGGCTTTGTTATAGACATTGGTCTGCTTTTTTTATTCTTTTCTATGGCTGCTGTTATACTTCGTTTAGAGATGTAGTGTGCAAGGCACATTTTATGGTATTTGGCATCATATGCAAAGAGATCTGGGCATGAAAGAATTTGAATGTATCAAGCCTTTCAGAAGCTGCCCGAAGGACCTTGTCTCTGGTACTGGGGACAGCCATGGCCTACTGGTTAGGGGTTCGGGCTTGTAACCGAAGAGTTACCAGTTCGATCCCCGACCCAGAAGGGAAAAAAAGGAAAAAAGGCGGGGGAAGTGGTTGAGCACTGCTCTCCCATCTCCCATGCCCACATCCACGGTGCCCTTGAGCAAGGCACACAACCCCTCACTGCTCTCCCATGCCCACATCCATGGTGCCCTTGAGCAAGGCACCTAACACCTCACTGCTCCCCGAGCGCCGCTGTAATAAGGCAGCTCACTGCTCCAGGTTAGTGTGCTTCACCTCATTGTGTTCACTTTGTGCTCTGTGTGTTCACTAATTCACGGATGGGATAAATGCAGAGACCAAATTCCTTGTATACGTAAGTATACTTGGCCTATAATTTACATTACCCCTGTACCAGTCGAAATGGCTGTCAGAGGTTCTGATCTAGAGCTGGCCTTCCCACAAATGAAACAATCTCTCCGTATTTGAAATGATGTTGTATCAGCCCTACTCAGCCTTCTTGGTGCAGATGTGCTCTCACTCTCAACATTTGCAACTTGCTGCTGCTCACTGATTTTTGTCTTACTGCAGTAGTCCGCTCTACATGATATGAAACTTTGATTTTGGAGGAAATATTATCTGTATATGGAGCCAGAGTTTTATGGACATCACCATCTCTCTCTCTGCTGAGCAAGGGTAAGTATACGTTGGAGGCCTTCTACTGTGGGGGTTTGGACATAGGGATCTTTTTTCTTGCCCTTTTCAAAATGTTTCCCACAAACTTTGGATCCAATGTCTGTAAGACATTCTCCATAATTCAAGAGACTATTGAAAAGGGAAAATGATATACATTTCAGAATTTTCATTGAAATGCAAATCAAGTTGAATTACACGCAACATTAGTCAGAGGGCTAAGTACTTTCTTAGCTAGTAAAAGTAGTTTCTACAACTAACTGTTTAGCTACTTAGGGGTGAAGTAAGCAGTGTAGGCTCTACTGTCCACTGCTGGTCTGTTAACCTGATTCAATTGGATCTGTTTCATATGAAATGCATCATTATTAAATGTAAATATAGATCAGCACTTACCTTGCAGTAACAATGAATTTGTCAACATTCTTCTCACCACTGATAATGTGATTTGGACTTTTTGGAGATTTTGCCAGTGTTCTGTTTTCTTTCATTTTGGACACCTCATACATTGAGTGACAGAACACCCTAATTTGTCATACTACTATTTACATATTTGGTATTGTTGGATTCAGTACAACCCCACCTTTCCAACATTTTTTGCATGTCCCCTTATTTTAGGTATGTGTTTATATGTCTCTATTCATTCCATACATCAAGATATTCACATCCAGTCTTTTCTAGTAGGTAAAGCAACTTCCTGGCTATAAACATGGCAAGTTTCAAAGTTCTCAGAGCTTGTGTGATCTGCACTAATTTATATGCCTTAACTCCAATACAGACAGGCTATATTTTAGTCCTTTTTTGGTTTTGGGGTGTATAACAATATCTGTTAATTTAACAATCTTAGCAGTAAAATATTTTTAGCCAAGAATCCATTTCATATATGGGAGACCTAGAGATGAGGAAAAACATTGTTGAGTTTAGTTCTACCTCCGGTAGGGGTATCTCAAAAACTAAAGCCCTTTCTGACCATAGTGTTGTAAAAGTTCAACGCTGTTGTTTTCGTGCAGTAGGCTAGCCTTTTTGATAAGCGATGTCATGGGTAGGACGTGATTAAGAACTGGCTTTCTGTTCCTGTTTATGTAAAGGTTTTACATAGGCTCAATAATGATAGGCTACACTGCATGTTAGGCTATATCAACCAAAAGTGCATGTTATGTAAATAGGCGGGTCAGATCGCGGGCCGGGTATCATAATTAATATTTGCCGATTGGGGGGGGGGGCTATGAACAAGCCTATGAAATACTGAGAGAATATAGTCTGGTCAGGCGAGATCTTTTTGGATGTGACAGTACACACCATGTTTGGAGGAAAAATGGCACTGAACATCACCCTAAAAATACCATACCAACAGTGAGGTTTGGAGGTGGAGGTATGATGGTATGGGGCTTTTTTTCATCTCATGGTACTGGCAGACTTCTTGAAGGAACGATGAATGGAGTCATTTTTTCCAGGAGAATCTTGTCATCCACCAAGATGATGAGGATGACACATGGATAGACCAGCAGGACAACGATCCAAAGCATACAGTACAGCATAGGAAACTCTCAATTGGTTTTAGAAAAAGGAAATCAAGGCCCTGACTTAAATCCAATTGAACATTTTTGGAAGGAACTAAAGATCAGGATTCACAAGAGGAACCCCTGGAATCTTCCAGATTTAAAGACTATCTGTTTAGAAGAATGGGCCAAAATCACAGCTGAATACTGCGACTTATTAGTTTCGTCATACAGGAAATGTCTTGATACTGTCATTACAAAGGCTTTTCCAAAAAGTATTTAAGGAATTTCAGTAGGCGCGTTCAATACTTTTTTACTGTGTCATTCCACTTTATTACACATTACTTTATTTATGGTCTTTCATGTTTGGATTTTTATATATGTGTGGATTACCTGAGTTAATATGAATGCCTAGTTTCATGCGAATAGCCTCACTGGAAGTATACTTACTTAAAAAATGTTGACGCATTCAACACTTATCTCCCCCGCTGTATTAAAGTCAAGTCAAGTCAAGTCAAGTTTATTTATATAGCGCATTTCATACACAGAGGTCATTCAATGTGCTTTACATAAACAAAACCAAACAATAATAACAAATAAAAAGCATAGAAAGGCAATATAGTCAAAGAATAGTTAAAAGGTAAAGATCATAATAAAAAGAAAACATAAAACACAAGGTAAAATAATTTAAAAATAAAGGATAATTAGTAAGCAAAAAACGAAGACAAAAGTAGTAAAAAAAAGTAATAAAAGATAAAGTAGAATAATTATCAAGGCAGATTCAGAATTTGTAACTCGGCACAGTTAGCGGAAAGCATCTGAGAACAGTTTGGTCTTAAGTCCAGATTTAAAACTGGCTACAGTTGGGGCCTTTTTGATGTCATCTGAAAGACTATGTCAGATTTACAGCAATTATAAAGCATTTCACAACATGATTAATACAGTACCTTCCATCTCTTAGGATAAAGGTCTGCTACTTTCTTTTTTAGAAGAGGTGATATGTTATTGTAAATTCTTTGAAGGTGTTTCTTGTCTTATGTAAGAGTGTCACTACAGAAACATGCTTTGTGTTGGTAGATTGCATAATCAGGCACAGGTAGGTCATCTCTTTTTGGACACAGCTCTCTTCCCTATTGTTTGCCCAAAACTCACTCTCTCACATCTAGAAGGAACAGGAGGTGTCTGTATCAGTTTCAATTTGATTAAAAGTGATTGTCTCTCTCTGGAGTCCCAGGCACTGATGCTGAGATCAACCAGTGTTGCCACAGTTACCTTGAAAAAGTAATCTGATTACGTAACTTAGTTACTTTACTGATTACTTGATTTTAAAAGTAACTAAGTTAGATTACAAGTTACTTTATTAGTTACTTTCAGCAGCTGCCAACACCCCCACCCGCCTCAACATAAAAATGATAACCGGTTTTGCCAATACTCACTATACTGAAAGTGCATTTGAACAGTAATGTCAGCAATGTATAGCAGACATCCCATAACCTACAGTACTTAGATACTGAAATTCAGATGTTTGTTAAATAATGTCTAAGTACACCAAATAAGGAAGACCTATTGATAGAAATTGTTATAGTAAAATATGTAGATCTTTTGTAGATTATTTTTCATGTAGCCTTGGCAACTAGCCATCTTGTATAGGCCTGAGTAATATGCAAATGAAATTACACTTGTTAAACTCACCTCAACAAGTCTTTTGCAATCATTTAACCCGCTGTGAGCAATGCTAAAGTCGCTGTTACAAACAGTGCAGTGTGCAAGACTGTAATTATATTTTAATCTTATGAGACAATTGGGTATACTTTTGTGTAGTCTGATGTGAAATGGGTCTTAAATCTTCCTTTTCAAGGGGCACTGACTCGGCACGCTCCTGTTCCTAGATGCACTGACTGAACTGATTAATTAAGTTTATGAGAAAAGAGATAAGCACACTTACACTGAAAACTGATTGATTGATTTAGCAAAAATGACCAGCTCTCTGTCTTGGATGCGCTTCAGGCCTTCAGGCACAAAAGCACCACTCCTCTCTCTCTCCCCTGTGTGCGCGTTAAACTCATATGCACACGCGATTTGAAGTCTGGTCTGGCTTGCGTGCTCTTGTTCGCTCTAGGTACCGGGAGATTTTATGTAATTTGTGGGCGTCAGGAAGCCGCTATCAATATGTGGGAGACTCCCAAAACTTCGGGAGACTTGGGATGTCTAGCTAGACAGCACTTTGTCGCCAGCACAGGATGTACAATGTAGCTTAATGTTGTCGTGTTTAGCTGACACAAACTCAAAGTAATGACATGTGCATCTCTCTCTCCCTTCATTGTTGTTTACGTTTGTGTCGCTGCGTGGTTTTACATGTGAATTGTCCTCATGCTGAAACTTGAGCATAGCCTACATGACATTAATCCCCAAGACAAAAAGAAAGCAAAGAATATATCTTTTTACTAAGGAAAATGACAAAAATAGTAACACACAGTAACTTAGATAAGTAACTTTAATCTGATTACTGGTTTGTAAATAGTAGCGCGTTAGATTATGCCTACTCGTTACCGAAAAAAGTGGTCAAAATAGACTAACGCGTTACTGGCATCACTGAGATCAACTCAACCCATATTACGTTGCTCTTCCTGATTGACAGGTGCTTTACAATGCAGCTGCAGTGCACGTCAGGATGGGCCACTGGGATAAAGCCCGGGACATCCTGTTAGCCGCGGCCGAGGAGAAAGGCGGGGCTCGTGGTGGCACTGTGGAGGCAGCACTGGACAGCATCTCGGTGAGTTGAGAGTCCTACTCCCATGGCGAAGCCAGCTATGCTTCTTCAATTCTAAAAGGTTTAAAACGGCTCCTTTCGTGAATTTAATGTTAGTGAGTAATCAGAAGATGGCAGAATCTTTAAATTCCCAGTCAAACACCTTCCTGTGATCATCTGATATCATACCTGTCAACACTCCCGTTTTTCCCGGGTTTCTCCCGTATTTCAAGGTCATCTCCCAGCACCCTCACGTTTTGTTATTTCTCCCGGAAAACTCCCGTAATTTGCATGGCCATCAAACTTCATTTTAAAATAATTGATCCATTCAGGTTGCCAGATTGTGTATGAAATACACCCTACGCATACACGATCACTTAGTTTCAATTTCAACCGTTTTGTCAGGCTAAAACCTGGCAACCCAAAACCCAAATAAGGAAGCGGGTGCCGACTGCGCAGCCTGAGTCTCGTCGTAAGCAAGCGGGCTAGTTGAATGGCCTACTCCAGAACTAGCTGTTGTGAAATTGTTGTGAAATTGTTGGGAATTTAATTGATTAACACATCACATAAACTGTTATTGAGTGTTGTTGATACACTGAACTTGTGCCCTCGGAACCAAATCTGACAGCAAGCAGCTTTGGAGTTTTGGAAGTAGGCTGCAGGCAGGCAGCTGGTGGATATAACTGGCATGCGTAAGGTTAAGGTAAAAGCAACGACCGAAATGTAGTGTTGAAACACGTGTATGAAACGTATTAAATATGCAAACACAGATCCGGTATAAACACTGCCCCCCCCCCCACGAAAAAAAATCTCTCGTTTTTGGAAAGCTAAATGTTGACAGGTATGTCTGATATTGAAACTGTTTCATTAATTTGGGTTTTCATTTAAAATTATTTGTACCAAGTCCTTTTAGATTTAGATGTTGTTAACTGAGTTGACTGATTAATTACTATTTATTTATGCATTTAGCCCAAAGTGACTCACTGAAATGGTGTACGAGTGCTGTAACAGGTTGTCTCTGCCTAGAGGAAGGAGGTCCTGGCTCCTCTCCTGGTCCCAGAGGGAGATGTGTTCAGACCCAGGAAGGAGGACGTTGAACAGCTCAAGCATCCCATCCCATAGTAGTGCTTAGCTAGCGTCTAGGTGTCGCTGTCTGGATTTGTTGAGGGTTAGTTTTGTCTCTTTGTTTTCTTTGTGTGCCTTAAATGAGAGGAAGGGGTAGGGTTGGGGGGGGGGGGGGGGGGGGGTCTGGTTTGGTCTGTTGTGCACTGTGTTTCATCAAGCATTACAAATCAAGAGCATGTGTGTATAATTTTAGCTAATCCTTTATTGACAATCATGTTTTGTTTTTTTAAAACTAACATTAACCTGCTATGAAATCCTTTAGTGTGTTGTTACTCCTGTTTACGACAATCTCTCACCTTTGCTTGAATTCTGAGGTTTGCATTGCTGTCATGACTGGAGACTGTGTCTTGTCTTAAATTGTAACTGCCTTGTGAGAGAGAGGTGTTGTAAAAGCACAAGGAGCATGACATCAAGGAGAGACTGTTTCCTTTACTCTTCCAGGAAGTAAACCGCTGGAGCAGTTCGAGTATGCATCTACCAGGCCTGGTCCAGACTCACCTGGTATCTGATTGATGAATCTTATCATGACTTTTCTTTTTAAATCAATTTTGAATAGAATATTTGTTGCGTATCAGTTCTACTGTATAGCCTAACCTAGTTGCTATTCCCCCATGAGTTTTGAGTAGACACAAGCCTCATGATTCAGTATTCAAAGGCTGTGGGCTGTGCTCTAGGCTAGCTGTAGCCTGGAAGACAGCCCGAATTTAAAGGTCGGGAAATTCAGTCTGGACTTGGTCCATTAACATGCCTATGAAAACTTGAGAATTGTGCGGACCAATCCAATCATCTGGCAGGCTTTATACAATGATGGACATATGAGCAAAGGTGCCTATTCATTCACGTGACCTGAGCACACGGTTGATTTCGTTTACAGCAAAAAGCTTGTCACTAGACGTTTATGTCACTATTGTGATATTGACAGCGCAATAACTTAAAAAAAAAAAACTAACAGAAAACATTAATGGCTGTTCAACTTCTCACTAAAGGACACAGGGAAGGCTATTTCGTTGCTCTGATTGGTTAGGTCTGTCCAATTGTGTGCAGAGGCATTTTTTCTTCTATAGGCTATTGGTTGAAACACGTCCCATAATTATCTAATGCTCCAATTCCATACTCAAATTCAGAATAGAGTTTTGAATATGGCTACGCCAGGCTAGTTGTGCTCAGTACGTCTGGACTCTCCTCCCTATTATTTAACTGGGTGCCCAGACAAAAAGAGTTCATGGTATAGGCCCCTAGCCCATACCTGTCAACACTCCCGTTTTTCCCGGGTTTCTCCCGTATTTCAAGGTCATTTCCCAGCACTCTCCCGTTTTGTTATTTCTCCCGGAAAACTCCCGTAATTTGCATGGCCATCAAACTTCATTTTTAAAACCATTGATCCATTCAGGTTGCCAGATTGTGTATGAAATACACCCTACACATACACGATCACTTAGTTTCAATTTCAACCGTGTTGTCATAGGCTAAAACCGGGCAATCCAAAACCCAAATAAGGAAGCGGGTGCCGACTGCGCAGCCTGAGTCTCGTCGTAAGCAAGCGGGCTAGTTGAATGCTCTACTCCAGAACTAGCTGTTGTGAAATTGTTGGGAATTTAATTGATTAACACATCACATAAACTGTTATTGAGTGTTGTTGATACACTGAACTTGTGCCCTCGGAACCTAATCTGACAGCAAGCAGCTTTGGAGTTTTGGAAGTAGGCTGCAGGCAGGCAGCTGGTGGATATATAACTGGCATGCGTAAGGTAATGGTAAGGTAAAAGCAACGACCAAAATGCAGTGTTGAAACACGTGTATGAAACGTATTAAATATGCAAACACAGATCCGGTATAAACGCTGACACCCCCCCCCCCCTGAAAAAAAATCTCCCGTTTTTGGAAAGCTAAATGTTGACAGGTATGCCCTAGCCTACTAAATGAAGTGTTTTTTAGACTTTGTACACACCACACATCATTTGAATGTTTACCGTACTATCTGACAGACATGTCACATTTCAATTCATATGTGACTTGAACATAACTGATGGATTATATAGTTGGAGATGTTTTGTCCCCACTTGACTTTCCCCTTGGGGATCAATAAAGTATCTATCTATCTATCTATCTATCTATCTATCTAATTAAGATGTTAGAAAAGATCTCAACTCAAGACCTCTTTCTCATCATAGCTGTTCTAATTCCTGGTATGTGGAAGCATTGGCACTTGCCACTGTGTCAACCCTTTCAAAAAGAGGTATTATCTTTGTGATGTATTCCAAGACTTTAGTCAAGTGTTTGTAGGCACGAGAACGTAGTAGGCTACTCAGCCTTTGTTGGAAATTGTATGGCAGTCATCCATCAGAATACATGAGTAATCCAAAGCACTTGTACAGTATGTACTGCACTTGTTTGAAACACTCATCATGATTTAATGTTGTGCAGAATAAAAATAATAAATCTGAGTCATTGAATGTTAAACAGCCTTGTGTGGTGTCTTTTCATGAACTGTGGCCTGATGTTTATATCAGTTTATGGGACATTTTACTTTGAGTAGTCCCACCATTTTAGGGATGCCTTCAATGACTATACAATTTCACCAATTAATGTAATGAATTAAAAGAAATAGATAGAAGAATGTCAATGTGTCTCTTTATGTGTGTGTTTGATATTGTGCTGCTGGATATCAACCAGTGGAGCCAAACACCCACCCTCAAGTGTGGATTTTGGAAACAGATTATTATTCTGACGTGCTATATGTTTTTTTTTTCTTTCTGAGAAATCTGTGTCCTCTGAAGTAGATATTTGCACCCCTTGAACCTTGTGCCTTGAGATCATAACAGGAACTCTAAGAGGAAGTGTGCCACTGTGTTGCCAATCCTCTCATCAACACACCACTTCCTGGTGCTGGCCATGCACCTTTGCCCGGCCTTAGACTATGACTCATTTACTACCCTGGTGGAGCCATGCAGTTGTGTGCGTGCACATTGTATGTGTCCCAGTAGCCACAGAACCAGACTCTATTGTCTCCTCCCTCACCTATCTGCAGGGAATGTCAGGTAAAATGTCCTGGTAGCCGGAAGTGGGCGGGAACACCAAGGCTGATACGACACACTTATGCATGTGCTATTTCCCTGTTGCCAAGCTTAGTGGGGCCATAACCTCAGAGGGAACCAGGAATCTCACACTGTTCATTCACATTTATCTGCTGCCGTGAGAGAAAACCTTTTTTTTTGTCAGTTGGAGATCACTGACAGGATTATTGTGGGTGAGTAGTTCTTCAGATGTGCCTTTTTGCTGTTGGCTAACAAACAAAACTGGCTTAACTTGTCTCACTTGTCAGATGTTTTCTGTAGAACTTACATCACTTGTTTGTTTTTTTTTTCATTTCAGATTAATTCATAGGCAACCATACTAAGCCCTGTGCTTGAAGATTATGTAACTGTTTTGAATGTCAGCACAAAGCTGTTGATTTATCAATTCACACATTTTATAATTAATCTCTTGCCTGAGCTGTCTGTGACTGTGCCACAGGGCCATGTTGTACACGGAGCTACTGCGACTCTGGGACGAGGCCGTGAAGGCCATGGACGTGCAAGACTGGAAGGGTGCGCTCGCCAAGCTCGACGACATCTACGAGCCCACTGCCCGCACCCTGTTTGCGACCGCAGCCGCACACTTAGCCCTTGGTCAGCTGCAGCCAGCCATCCAGGTAAGTTACCAAACGCAAATACGGCTCAATCCTTATAGACGTAAGAGTTTCTACAGCCTTGGACGTAGATCACATACCTAAGGCCAGTGTCAACAACTTAGATGTCTCTCTCCGTGTGCGCATGAGTCAAATTGCTCTCTCCTTTTTGTGCCCCTAGGCTTTAGAACAGACCATTATCAAGGATGAGAGGCTTGCTGTTGGCTTTTTCCAAAGGGCTGGAGTCCTTTTGCTGGCTAATAGGTAGGGCCTGCTGTGTGGCTGTTATTATAACTATATCAGGTTTCCTCCTTCATCGCTATGTACAGAGCGTATCATCACTCATGCACTCACTCATGTATTGAGAGTTCTGTCTAGATTTGATATACGGTACCTCGGTATACGGTTTTTTTCTAGAAAGATTGATATCAAGCCTCCTTCTCTCTCACATGTTTCCTCATTCATTCACTCTCCCTCTCTCCATCTGTCTGTCAGGCCGGAGGAAGCTCTCGCTGACTGCATATGTGCCCAGAAGCACATGAGAGAGAATGGCGTCATTGACTACCGACAGCTGGGGCTGCGCTATAAACTCTACAGTTGGCAGGTACAGTAACCCCACAAGGGTATCAATTTCACACCTGTCCTCAGGGAAGCTAAGTCTCTCTGTGAATGTTAGCTTTATTTGCAGAAGGAACACTTCCTACACAGGTTCTTTGCCTGACCTGTGATCACCTGTATTAACACCTGAATTTGTTCTTTCGGTACATAATTTCAAAGCCATTGTCAGCAGTGCCCTGTTGACCTGTAATGCCTGTAATGCCAGAGGGAGTTTTTTCACAGTCCTGATTTCCCCCCGCTGTGCTAGCTCTCAACAAAGGCTCCTTCAGTTATTATGAGAAATGCTGCAGTTGCGCAATAGCGACAAATCCACCTGCCTCAGACTAGATAAGACACACAACCAGCATTCTTTGCTAGTGAAGTTATGCCATAAGAGACTGTGCTGTCTACAGTGGTCAATACGTTCACACTATGTCTGATTCACAGCAGATATAAAGCATTTCACAACATCGGTGATTCAAGCCTTCCATCTCTTAGGATAAAGGTCTGCTACTTCCTTTTTTAGAAGAGGTGATATGTTATTGTAAATTCTTTGAAGGTGTTTCTTGTCTTATGTAAGAGTGTCACTACAGAAACATGCTTTGTGTTGGTAGATTGCATAATCAGGCACAGGTAGGTCATAGCTCTCAGCACACAGCTCTCTTCCCTATTGTTTGCCCAAAACTCACTCTCTCACATCTAGAAGGAACAGGAGGTGTCTGTATCAGTTTCAATTTGATTAAAAGTGATTGTCTCTCTCTGGAGTCCCAGGCACTGATGCTGAGATCAACTCAACCCATATTACGTTGCTCTTCCTGATTGACAGGTGCTTTACAATGCAGCTGCAGTGCACGTCAGGATGGGCCACTGGGATAAAGCCCGGGACATCCTGTTAGCCGCGGCCGAGGAGAAAGGCGGGGCTCGTGGTGGCACTGTGGAGGCAGCACTGGACAGTATCTCAGTGAGTTGAGAGTCCTACTCAGACGGCGAAGCCAGCTATGCTTCTTCAATTCTAAAAGGTTTAAAACGGCTCCTTTCGTGAATATAATGTCAGACAGTTAGTAATCAGAAGATGGCAAAATGTTGAGAATGGGTGCCAGATTAGATTTAGATGTGGTTAACTGAATTGACTAATTAATTATTTAATTATGCATTTAGCTGATTAGCTATTACCCAAAGCGACTTCCTGAAGTGGTGTGCGAGTGCTGTAACAGGTTGTCTCTGTCTAGAGGAGGGAGGTCCTGGCTCCTCTCCTGGTCCCAGTGGGAGACGTGTTCAGACCCAGGAAAGAGGAAGTCGAACAGCTCAAGCAAAGGGATTTCCTGGGAAAAGCCAAGGTACAGTACACCACACACAGGCAAACACACACACACACACACATATGCAGAGAGAGAGAACACATAGAACACACACAGCGCTGTACACACCTCAAACACACACACAGCAGCAGCTCACATCTCTTTTGGGACTAAAAATGTGATTTAATGGCAGATGTGTTTGTGTGTGCTCTGCGCTGTCTACAGGTGATAACCTCTGCACTCCCCAATGATGACTTTGCTGGTTTTGATCCACTCCGCGGTCAGGTAAGAAACAGCCCATGATATCACAACTCCTTCACCATTTTGTACAACGTTTCACTCTCCCTTTTCCACCGTTCTATTTTGTTTCTCTGCAGAAACCTGGATTCTATGAACCTAAAGTTGGAGGTGGAGGAGGAGGTGGAGGTGGAGGAGGAGGAGGAGGAGGAGGCGGCGGTGGCGGCGGTGGCGGTGCAACTGGAGGAGGAGGGTACGTATACCAATAGTTCTACATCAGTGTTGGCCTATAAGTATCATACACAGAAACATTACAGTACATACATTGATGGTCATGTTGTTGCAAGCAGATCCACATGGCACTAGAGCAGCACTAGCTCTCTTATTTAATGGACAGGGTCAGGGCTGTAGTGGAAGCTAAACGCAAGTAAACACAGTTTATCCACCTCTGAAATTTCCCGAAATAGAGTTTATCCACCTCTTTTTGGAGTTTATTTACCAATTGCAACTTTTAACATTTACAAGTCACACTGTATTATCCCTGTTCACAATATGTACACTCATCAACACTCTAGGAACCATTTAATACCACTGGTATTGTTATAAACTTTGGACAATAACCTCCACCATCATCAAACATGTTCTGACTGTCTTTTTAAAAAATACCGCATGGCGCAGTCCACCTTACCGTGACACAGAATTCATAGTTTACCCAACTCTTATTTTACCACTACACCCCTGGTCTGTTGGGTGGTACAGTCAAATATAAAGAAGGTTTATACAAAGGTCTAGTTGTAAAGGGCGAAGGCTTTTCTCTCTCATGGGCTTGAAATCAAACACCATTTGAGTGGCAGAACAATCTGAGAATATTTTAATTCAGTTGTTCCCTCTCCTTGGACATTTTCTTTAAGGACTGTGCCGCTAACTTACCACTGGGGGGCACTGTTTAGCTCCCACTGTGGGGAGCATTTATCTGCCTACCAATTCTAAAAGGACATTCATCATTATTACAAACAGAATGTCCGCTGTGAAAAAAAAAGACCACTTGATGCCACTATAGTGATGCCACGTAAGGTCAATAACCGTTGCTTTTGCTGTTGGTGGTCTTCTGAAGGGACTCCCGGTACATGCGTATGAAGAGTGTGTATATGGGCCGCAACCCTGAGGAGCTCTCTGTGCCCGCCGGAGGGATGGTGTTCATGTTCAGTGAAGCGGACCAAACTGGCATGGCCACTGTGATCTATGATGGAAAGGTGAGAGTCCAGGAGATCTGCCATCTCCTGCGTAGGGTTTTTGGCTGCACTGACGTAACTGATGTGTGTTTTGAATGCCTGATCTTTTCCACGGCTCTTTTTGACATCTTCAGGGTCCTGGCCTCTCACAGTGTTTCACCATTTCTTTCCCTCCATTTCTTTCTCACCATCTTTTTTTCTCTTTACTTTTCTCTCCATCTCCCTCCTTCCTTCGTTAACTCCTTCAGAAAGGCATGCTGCCCATCACAATGCTGGATCCTGTGGATCCCAAGAAGGCCAAGAAAAGCAAAAAAAAGGTAGATGTAAGTCATCTGCTTTCTCTTCATTTGTTTTCCGCAACATGCTCACACACACAATGTTGCTTTATTAGACAGTGATAATGTGCTCTTGCTGTTTTCAATTTGCATTGTACCACATTTCCATCCACATCCCCACCCTCCCCTCAGTGCTGTCCATTTCCTGCTCTGAAAGTGTGACTTTTCCCTCTCAATGTATTCCATAATTGTCCGCTGGAGTGCTCAGAAAGTCAACTGCAGCCCACTTTGAGTTTGAAGGGTGGGCACAGAGTGGCAAATGACTGTAATCCTGCATATAAGGTCTCAATGGGTTCTAAAGTGTGTGCTTGTG
Organism: Alosa sapidissima; assembly: GCF_018492685.1. NCBI lineage: Eukaryota > Metazoa > Chordata > Actinopteri > Clupeiformes > Clupeidae > Alosa > Alosa sapidissima. Next base: position 7,895,644 of record NC_055964.1, read on the forward strand.
TGTTCTCCACAGAGTGTGCCCAATGGCATTCCCTTCCCGCCTGCACTCAGCCCCCCCACTCGCCCCGAGACCTCCTCCAGTCCTCGAGGTACAGAGCTGCATGCTCAACTGACCTTCTACCACCATGGCATTTCTTCTTTCTCCTGAGAACTTACTCACACATTCACACATTGAAATGATGTCTTACATGTCAGTACAGTTACAGTATAGTTCATTGGTGGTCTTAATTGTTAGTTACACAAAATACACATTAATTACAAATACGTTTTAGAACATATCATGTAAAAGTAGTGGTAGCACAGTCGACGTGGTGTTTCATGGATGTTTCATCTTCTGTGATTTGTCCTCTTTGACAACGTTGATTTGTCTCTTTTTATCATTTGATACACTTACTGTGATGTGTCTTTCCCTCTCCAGACGGCCCACCGTCGTATGTGAGCGCCACCCAAAGCTTTCCACCTCTTCAGTATGGAGCCCCAGCCATCAGCCCCACTGACTCGGTGAGTCGCTGCAGGGGAGCAGCTTCATCACAAAAACCACTGATAGCCAAGTCAAATGATAGTGACCTGCTGTCTGATTTATTGCTGTGTTACACACACACACACACACACACACACACACACACACGCACACACACACGCACATACTGTACACAGCCATCATTTGTCAGTAAAAAAAAAAAAACGTAAGCACTGGATTTTATAATTTTATTTTATCAGTTCATTACTTATCATGAGCCTAAAATTTGAATCAATACGAACAATAATTAACAGTTTTGTTTTACTACAGAAAATAGAAACCAAACAAAAACATAGAGCTTTTCCCTGTATTTCTTATCGTTTCTGCACTGGCACTGGCCAGGAGTGAGGTGTGAGAAACACTTAAGTTTATAGAATTGGGTTTAGGGGGTAGACCACTGAGAGCCATCCCAGTTAAGGTGGAGATTTAATTTTCATACAGAACAACATAAGGTGGCTGGACCTGTTTGCTTTAGAAACCTGTCTCATTAACATTTAGAGTGTAGGAGGGTCATCCCTTCTACCTATACATATTCATCCAGAATTAGAACAAGAGGTCACCTGTTTTGTTAGAGATACTGGTGCATCCTTTGGGTGAACTTGTCCCTCTCCCTTGATGCGCATCAATGAAAGAATAAAGCCTGTTTCCTGATTGACCATCATCCCGACTGAGTTTCCAGACAACTGTGGCACTAGGAAAATTGCTATCACCTGCTATACGCCTAAAATAGAACCAAACATTTGTGATATGTGTTTACTACAGTCAGCTTCATATTCTTGTGCTGATTCGAAAAGTTTTGGGGCAGATCTGTTTTACACCGACTGAAAAACAGCATTTGCCTCGATTGAACAGAAAAGCGATTATGGCCTGATTAAGTCAGCACAAAGCTCAGGGGAGCAGGAGGAAGAGGAGGGGGAGGTGGTGGGGGAGAGGCAGACAAAAATATAAACTGTCCTATCTGGGGCTAGCAGGGAAGGTGCTTTATCTTGAAATGACCTATTTTGAGGCTCAAAGAATTCATCTGTGTAAGCGATAGATAAATAGATCAAAACAGCGCAGTACAATAGATGCACACACACACATACACAAACACACACACACACACACACACACACACACACACACACACACACATATGCGTATGAAATAAAAACAACTTTTATGTTTAATTATTTAGTTTTTAACTCACTTGTTTGAATGTCTTATCTGTATACTCTTCTACCACACAGGACCTGCCATCTTCCTCCTCAGATGACCCTGGCTCAGTGATAGTGAAGGTGCACTACAGATACACCGTGGCACTGCGTGTCCCTCCTGGCACACCGTACGACGAGCTACAGCAGAAAATTGCTCACAAACTGGGCCAGTCGCCCTCTCAATTGCGCCTGAGGTACTAGACTTCTCCTTGAGCCCAGCTGATTAGCCCATTTTTAGTTTGTGTCTTTGAAGGCTGTGCTGAACGTTCTGCTACTACTACACTTTTGGTCGAACTGTAAAAACGTTGTCACTATTTGGGCTCTAAAGGCAAACTCAGTACTTAAAATCAATCAAATACTACACATTTCTTGGTGACACTTTACCTGAAGGTATCTACATAAGAGTGACATGACACTGTCATAACCCTAACCCTAACTTGTCATGACAAAAACCGAATGACACTTAATGACCGAAGCGTTATGTAATAAACGTTTAGGACTTGTTTATAATGTTTATGACAAGTTTGTTACAATGTCATGTCACTCTGATGTAGATAACTTAAAGTAAAGTGTAACCCATTTCGTTTTGAGGAGTTGAAACGAGAAAATGAAAATGTGTTCCTGCTCTGGTTCTCCTTTGCTCTCCTTCAGGTTTAAGCATCATGGCACTCAGGCACTGACCCCGCTGGACACTACAGAGGGCCTCCAGAGCCTGGCAGAGGTGGCGGAATCTGGTCGGGCCACACTGTGGTGCCAGGTAATGCCGGATCGGGATAAAAGAGTCACCCTGGGCTCAGTGTTTTTGACCATTTATTTTGTCCTTTCTGTTTCTCCCACAGCATCTACAAAACCACTCCATCTTTTTTATCATTTATGATTTAAGAATGAAAAAAAAAGAAATCAAGGCATAAGAACAAGGCTCTTAACAAAGTCAAGTTTCAGAGCTAAAGCAAGATAATTTGTGTATTTGTTTTTGATACAGGCCATATGACTTTTCTATAAACTCATTTCATTTTAATGTTAATGTAATGTTTACTGATGTCATCAGTATGTTAAAGTTGTAAGTCAGTTTGGACAAAAGTGTCTGCTAAGAACCATAAACATAAACATGAATTTCCTTTGTCTCCATTTTAGTCTTGTCTCAAATTCTGATTCTGAACTGATTCTAAACTAAGATCTTAATGAATTGAAAAAGCCTTGATGAAGAGTTGAAAATGTAGTATGCAAAGCTTGGATGGCATGTTCCCATGGCGCAGCTTGTCATTCACTCATTTGTTTGTCACTGCCCCATTTATTTCTTCAGCATGAGGATCCTCTAGCCAACAGGACTATTCTCTACCAGATGGTGGCACTGTATGACTACACTACACAGGGGCCAGAGGATCTGGAGTTCAGCGAGGGAGACACAATAGACATCCTCAGTGAGGGTAACGTTCCCAGATATGTTTCATACTAATTTCATGTCTCCTCTCTAGAGTGGTGCCAATTGAGTTAGGATGCCAAAAGCAGATGATGCACAAGGCAACTTTTTGAGCACTGTTGCTGGGCAGTGTTCCTGAGTTTTGTTGTTCAAGCATGTTCCCATTGATATTGTGAAATATTTTTTTCTGGAGAACTTCAGTATAGGCAACACAAGGAACACAAGGAACCAGTTATGTGGTTGCCCCACCTCAGGCTTCACCCCTTTGTGATAGCAATTCTAGACAGGAAGTCCTACCCTGTATTTTATGTCAACACAATTTGGCCACTTCTGAGCTATCTGGTTGAGAGAGTGAAAATAAGTATAGTTTGTAAGATGAGATACAGCAGAACTGCACTGCTTGAGTTGCACTGCTAGGACTCTACTTGAGGTGCTGTGGGTGAATGTCTGTGCGGCAACTGACTGACTGCCATTGTTGTGTCTGATCTCCACCAGTCAATGAGGAGTGGCTGGAGGGCCACACGGCTGGAAGCATTGGCATCTTCCCCAGATGCTTCGCCTATCGAGACGGAGAGGCTGCCCAAGAGGCCCATTCAGCCACAATGCTGTGATGCCGGGGTCCAATAGAGTATGTGGGAGTGTAGGACATATGCACATGCTCACACACGCATGCGCGCGCACGCACACACACACACACACACACACACACACACACACACACACACAGACACCATGTATGAATCTGATATGGTTTGGGGTTTTCTCCTTTCTCTAAGTATGTCTACACTTTAGTTTTATCATAGCGATCATTGGTCTTGGACAAACTGTACTTGTACATGGTTACAGTATTCATATGGTTAACTGTATTGGAGGAAAGAGTTTAGAACAATTGGATAGAATTTAAGTCCTTCAGTTACAATCTTAAATACTTCAATTGAATAATTTAAGCTGAGGGGCATTTTACAGACAATCCACTGTTACACAGTTGTAATTTAGACATAATTTAAACAGATGTTGTGTGTCCATTGAGATCTATTGAAAGTATTTATACCCCCACTGAATATATTTAATTTGACAGTCACCGACATGGATACTATTTTCTTGTCGAAACAAGTTGTGTACCATGAATCTGGGACTACCGTGATGGGGGTGTGTGCTGTCAACATGTCATAACAACTCACTGAAGTCAACAGCCATGTGCTATTGATGCCGGGGGAGTATTTGAAAAATAGGTTTTGGCACTTAGCGTCAAACCACTCATATGTTAACACCAAAGGTTTGTTAGTGCCTGTCATATCTTCTCAGAGAGTATCACCTTATAGAACCAAAAAAGAACTAAACATTAGCAAAATGAGCTCTCCCTGCAGAAAGTTCTGGTATTCAAATTAGACCAGGGGGTCTCTATCTGAGCCAGTGTGATTCATAGCACTGTAATAAGAGATGCCTTGAAGTCTTGTCATTCCCCAATTTGAAACACGCCATCATCCCTTAAGGGCTCCTGTTGAACAGCACAGAGTGACTAGCAGGAAGTGCTAGACCAGAGAATGCAATTATTCACAAACGGCTGTACAGAGCCGCTGTAAAAATAGACGTCTGTGATTCAGCCAAGGCCGTGTCGGGGGGCCTTGACTTTTCTCTTCCCCTCGGCGAGTCTGTCTCTCTCTCTCTCTTTCTCTCTCTCTCTCTCATGCCTATCCGATAATTAATAGGCAGATGAATGTCAGAGTCTTCCAGACGGCACCAGTGGTGGGAGAGAGAAGTGGTAGGGGGGGCCCCCGTGTCACTCCCAGTCACTCGCTGCGTCATTCCGGAATCCGGCAGCTTCTAAATCAGTCCTCTATGCATTTGCATGTCTCTGACGCCTACTTTTTTTTCTTTTTTTTTTTTCGGAACAGTATGAAAACATTGGAATGCAGAAATAATAATGACACCAACGAGGTTTTTACCCAATTCATTTGCCTACAAGGCTGTTGCCATTATACAAACTTTTCTTCTGTTGATTTATTTATTTGTTTATTAAGTCGAACCTTTACATATTGGACAAGCAATATATTTACTTTGCACAAGTATATATCATGTCTGTCCATCACCTTCACTTTCTGCACCCAGCTCTGTCATTAAAGCCTTTGTCACTTCACCTTTTGTACGCTGCTGTCCATTTACTGCACTTCAAAGTTTCAGAGTTTCACTCTGCCCTCAGCATTTGTCCAGAAATGTGGGTCATTCCAGTCATTAAGTGTTCAAATGTCTCTCTAGTCCTCCTGTGATCGACAGCACACTCACTCTACTTTTCTGACGTTCAACATTCATTATCTATTCTATCCTCTCTCTCTCTCTCTCTCATACACACATACACACACACTACATCTAGCCCAATTTCATTTGTTCATTCAATCTTTAATTCGGCCCCCAGTTCTTCCTATGGCCCATTGGCATTGAACTGGAAGCACACTACAATACCACAACATGGATTACAGAGAGCCAGCTGTCATTAGGCACCTGGATTTGGTTAAAATGCTATCATTTCTAATTGGCACAATCTACTGTGAGTCACTTAACCTGCTTGCACTCTGTCGTTAATCAGAAATGTGTCCTTTTTACGCCCTCCTCCCTCCTCCCTCCTCCCTCCTCTCTCCTCCCTCCTCCCTCCTCCCTCCTCTCTCCTCCCTCCTCCCTCAGCAGCATTGATATTCACCTTGGCTTCTTCCATTTATTTGATAAGAGGGAGGAGGTAATTGCATGAAATCAAAATTAATGGCATTTTAAAGAGAATGATGAAGTCGCGTAATTGATTATAAGAGCATGTTTTCCCTCTTAAAATGTCTCTTTGAATGGGCGTTATTTTATTCTTTTTCAAACGTCCATCTGGGTTTTTAGGCTCTACTGTCATGTGCATGGCGCTGCCAGTGGATCCATGATGGCATCCGTTTCTTGCTTTGTGCCCGGCGCGCTCGATAGCTGAGCAGCCTGAGTCACGCTGAGTCATAAAGCCTACACTCTCACCAACTCACGCACTCATTCATCCTTTCACTCCTGCGTCCCGCCCTGCCTAAACCCTACTCTTCTCATCCCCCCAACCCTCTCTGTCTCCCTCTCTCCTCTCATTCATGCACTCGCTCACACATGCGTTTCTCTGCTTCCTCCTATCCACAATCCTCACTAACTCACTCATTGCACATTGTCCTCCAATTCTGCTCATCCAGTCCTGCTGTCTGGCACACTTAATCTTGCTCTAAATTGCCCTTATGCTCTCCTGAACAGTAGCACCCACACATATTCTACTATATTATGATATTATGTGGTAAGAATGAGAATATGGGAGAATGTAATCTTGTCATAATAGATAAGGCTTACTTTGGTCACTTGGCCACAATTCAGGCTGATGGACACGTGTGCAAATATGCCTGCCCTTCATCTAAATTTGATTCCCTGCTAATGTAGAAATGGACAATATGCTTATCAGATTTCCCCTTCAAATTATTGGCGGAATATGTATTCAGCTGACGCATGAATAGGGCCATTGGCTTGAATGAGGTCTGCATTGCGATTTTGTGTTTGACATCCAATTTAATCCCGGTCTAGGGTGAATCTAAATCTTGTGTGTGTTAAAATGTCATTAAATAACAATAAGCTGCATTGGCACCGCAATCCTTTTATTGCTCATGAATTTGTTAGTAGGCTATATGGCTAAATGCCAGAGACCGTAAATTTAGCAATGAAATTAAACTCATTTGTTTTTAATGGCATTATCAAAAAGGGATGTAAATCATGACACAAGGGTGCGAGTGAAGCTACTGTCCTCACATGAGGATGTTAATGGGAGAAAGTTTATTGCTGGCACAGACACAATGGAGAAAACACTATAAATAAGTGTTTATAAATAGGGCAAGGTAGGTCATGGCTGGAAGGCTGCTGAGACGTCTGCTGACAAGTAGCTAATACCGCCTGAGAGGTTTATGTCACAGTGTGTGGCAGGCGTTGTTGACACAGTGCAGTGTCAAAGAGAGAGAGAGTCATGAGTGGGGCTGAGCTAGTTAACTAATAGTCTATACAGACTTTACAGATATATTATATAACTATGTCTGCCCATATAGAATTGCATGATTTCCCAAAAAAGGTTCAAGTTTGCAGTCACATTCATTGTGGCACAAATTCAGTAATGGCCTAGTTAAAGCCACAATATCCTGTGCAGTCTGGGCTAAGCAACTGCATATTGTCAAAGACCCTGCAATCCATGTGTAATGCCACATTATCACTATGCAAGGTAATGTGTGCTGTTCTTTAATGGGTGCAGACAAATGGTGGTACACAGCTAAGTGTTGTTAGTTTCTAAGCAACGCGGTCGCCTACACCTGCGTCATTTCCTCTTCAGCGAAGGTCTCGGCAGCTGTCTCACTTCAGCTCGAACTGCAAGCGGCAAGAGGTTTGCGGAGACAACCAACAAGCAATGTAGTCAATCTGAGTAACGGAGAAAAGTTTCAACTGGGCGTAATTTCGGATGTATGTCATTTCACAGTAACAATGGAATCTTTTTCATGCTCATGAAGCTTTTATCATCTTTCAGCGCTCTTTGAAATCACTGCTTGGCATTAAGCATCCTTCAAGCTGTTCTCACGGCACTTGCAAAGTTGAACGACGCGAGTTACCGAAGTAGGCTAATTGAAGGCAAAAGGCTTGGTATGTCCTTGAGGATACAACAATTATGCACTTCTATTCAACAAAGTGGACTATGTGCGTTTTAGACTTGCTGGAACTCTATCAATACTAAACAGGGCTTTATCACGCATGGTAATGTTGCGATGGGATTTTGAAATTATTCCTCCTATAAACTGGAAATATAATAAAGACAAATGACTTTGTTGACAATTAGGAAGACAACTTGTCACAATGACTCCCAGAAGCTAACTTACCGTCTATGGAGTTCTGATTGAGCTGTACAATGAGCTCGGATCTGGAGCACATGTCTCTCAAGTCTACCGGGAACTCGGTGGGCTCGGGTGGACGCGCACTGTCGGTAAACGTGAGAAAGCTGCACAATGCTCTCAACATTCTTCTTAACGATTACGAAAGAGAACAGTTCATTCACTGTTTGAATGTGTACCATGCAAAACGCAATGTTTTTGACTTGGTTCAGACCCTAAAAGTTATTCTAAACACAACTAGCAAACGGCAACTGCTACCAATGTTACGCATGGTTATTCCGCGTTCCGACCAACTGTTGTTCGACCAGTACACTTCCGAAGGTCTATACTTGAAAACAGATTTGCTTTCTGCCACCGGCAACCATGAAAGCTCGGAAGAAATGAGCAATACAACCCACGTCCGAGTGCCTTCTGCGCACTGTCCCTATCCACCCGAGCAGCCTATTCCCAGCCACGCGACTCTGCGAGCGTCCCCGGCTAATTTCAGCACCACAGCGGATGGGACAGTTCCCAACGTCTCCAATATGGGGAGACTGTACCTGCCCGAATTGGCTTCCGAGATTCGCCAAGTTACGCTGAAACGCAGCAAAAGTAACGAGGGCTTGGGGTTCAGCATCCGTGGAGGATCCGAACACGGTGTCGGAATCTATGTTTCCTTGGTGGAACCTGGATCCTTTGCCGAAAGGGAGGGACTAAGGATTGGAGACCAGATACTGACAGTCAATGACATGGTATTCGACAGAGTTACGCATGGAGAGGCTGTCAAGGTGCGCCAATGTTATAAATGTGTGTTTTAATTAATTGCATTATATAAGTAGCCAAACTTATATAGCCCATTTTTTTTTTATTAAAAAAGTGGTAAGAGTCTAGAGTTTCACCCTTTGACTTTGCAGGATTGCATCCACACAAAAGTTGAGATTGTATACCTATGGCCGCATTCATTTTTTTCTGTGACAGTCATGCTGATACATGCAAATCCAGCCACAGTGTACAGTTAGACTCAGTAGATCTGACCCAGCTCCTGTGGATGGACGCTCTCTGCATCCCGCTGATGACACAGTAGCGAACAGGGGCCTCTGGCCATCCGACCTCATCTGAACCAAGCCCCGTATCTGGGAACGCGTGACCTGATTGGCCCCCTCTCCTCTCCTTTCCTCTCCTCTCCTCTCTCTCTCTGCTCTCCCCCCTTTGTCCTCCCATCCTCTGGGTCGTGCCCAGTTCTGCCCGACGCTGTGTTGACTTTGGGGGGAAGAATGTCCTACTGGGCTAAAAGGGAATAGGGTTTTTGTGAGCCTAGTGAGAGGTCTCTTTCCGGGAAGGGGGGGGGGGGGGGGTGGAGTAGCAGGCAAGTGGAGTAGCAGGCGGAGGACAGGGCTTTATTTCACAGAGACATGCGCTTTGTCTTATATTGTGTCCCAGCTGTATAGGATGGCATTTCAACTGGGCCTGAGGACATGTGTTTTGCTTATCTTCTTTTCCTCCTCTATCACCAAGTCCTAATGCACCCTATGCTGTTATATAAGCCCGAGTGAATGTGGAACATTGGCGAGTGTTTTTTGTGCTTTAGTGGCCTTGTTTTTCCATCGAGCTATCCAGGAGAGAGAGAGGGAGACGTGGGTAGCACATTTCACCCTGTTTAGTGGAGCCACAGTGGGACCTCTGGGCTCTGTGATACGCCATAGGAGAGGAGAATGCAGTAAAAACTTTTACGAGGTCAGAAGCCCGTCAGAGATAGATGGTTTTCCGATACGGGCGCGAGCGAGATTAAAGTGGCTCGTCTCTCACCCAGGCCCTGTCGGCACTTCGGCGCCATATCCCCATCAATTATGCCGATCAATCAGTCACTTCCCAAAACAGTCTTGGCCGTGTATTGTCAGAGTCTCTCCCCCCTTTCTGTACTCTCAAAGGACAAGGCCACTCAATCAGCGGGAGGTTGAGGCCTGCTGACAGAGGAATTGAGCCTGTCTAAACTAATGTCAGTAGATGTCGTGAACTGTGTGCGTGTGACTGTAAAGGGCTTTTTAATACGGAATCTTGCTGGAGTTGGCATAGGAACACGCACACACACTTACACACACACAAACACACACAGTGCAAAGTGCACACAGTCTCTCTCTCTCTCTCTTTCACACACACATGCACACAAATCACACACCACTCACTCACTCGATCGCTCTCAGTTGCCAGCAGGCACGCTTCCCTCCAGCAATGCAGTTCTGGAACGTGTCCACACTGTAAGCAGCTTGCTTTGCTTCCCCTCTCTGTGTTGTTATTCTGAAGCCCCCCGCCCCGTCCCCACCTCCTGCACACACTACCCAATAGAGAGAACATCTGCTGTTGCGATCCCCAGTTAGAGCTTGATTAGGTGTCTAAGTCCCCCCCCACACACACACACACAAATGTAGAAAATTGGGAGACTTTTGTGATTTTGCCCAGTGCTGTTTCTCTTCTGGTTTCTCTGTGATGCCTCAGATTTTCCTGCCAGGGTAGCGGCTGTGAAGATCAATCTTTATCCCGCTTTACACGTTTTTGACAGGGGCAATACTGTGTCAGGTCTTGTCAGAAGCTCTTAGCTCTTAGCTCTGGAGCTCTTAGTTGCAGCCATCAGGTCTGACGAAGGTACAAAACGAAAAATCATTGTGTAGGTGTCTGTCCATATCTGACATCTGATAATTGCAATGGCCAGCCAGATTATGCTAAGCGAGCAAAACCATGCATCAGTGAACTCTCACACAGAAACTGACATAGAAGAAGTGGTCTCATTGGCTTTGTGTGACTGTATGTTCCTTCCTGCCGAGGAGTGAGTAAAACAATGTGTCTCATCAGCACTCCTGCCGGTGCTGAAGGTCTCATGTATTTATTGGCTCCACTTTGTTTCTCATCAAGGCCTAAATTATTCATAAAAGCTTTTAATCAAGCCGGAGAGCGTTTATGGTGCAATGCAAAGAGGCCGCCCCTTTTCATGCCCATCCCCCCCCCCCCCCCCCCCCCCCCCCCTTGGCTAAAGTGGCCACTCAGAAGCCTCGGTTTGCCAGCACGGTGAAGTATTTACATACGTAAAGTAGTGCTATTTAGTGGCAAAACAAACGCTGGCGTGTGCTACAGTGTCAGCCAGTGATTTAGCCGGCGCCTTATCATTGACTCATTGGAACAGCTGAGCAGCCTAAAGAGCAGGGTATAATCCTATTGTTACACCACAGAAGTCTAAATCTCTAAGACCCCAGCTCAGTTCTCATACTCTGTTCCAGGACCAAGACTGAGACTCTTCTGGTGCAACTTTACCATTTTCTTATTGATCTCTCACTTTCTTATTCGTATTCTTTCTATCCCTTTCTCTCTCTCTCTGTAATAGTTTGCCCTCCTTCTGCATCCATTGGAACTGCGTATTATGCTCTGTGAAATCCCACAGCTCTTGAACAAACAGACCTCAAATGCAGGATGCTATTTTTATAGTGATGGCTATTTTGTAACTCAACAGCACAAGAGGAAGAGAGAGAGAGTGTGAGAGTGTGTGGTGTGTGTGTGCATGTGTGTGTGTGTGTGTGTGTGTGTGTGTGTCATTACAAAAGCTCTTCTGATAAAGAGCTGTGTTATATAAGCACTTGCAGGAGTTTGAATAATGAGGTGAGTGTCCGTGATGGCGGGAGCGGCGTTTATTCTCGGCGTGGTCCGAACCATCAGAGATGACGCCGGAGGGGCTTAAACGGAGCTCACTCCGTTTATCAAAAATTCACGCAGATGTTTTTGTGCTCTTCCTTCACTGTTTATGTTGCCGTTTCATTCATTGCTTTTTGTTCTGATCCCGCTGCGTGGGAGAGTGTGGGGGAGGAGAGAGTGGTTTGCGCCAGGCTTTGCTGGTTGAGTAGCCGCAGGTCGTCCACTCTCAGGGGGCATCTGTCCCGGTGACGATGCAGGTAGAGGATAGGGAGGACATGCCGCAATCAATTGCATTTCATTTTCACACCCCAATTTGTGGCATGCTGCGTATTTGCAAGCCCAGCTCAGAGCCCTGCATAAGAAGATAGGAAAGGGCTTACCCCAGGCAGTTTGGTATTTCAGTCTTTATAACCATGACACTTTCCTACTACTTAACTCACCCACTCTCTAGCTTTCTCTCTCTCTATACTCTCTCACACACACACACACACATACACACACACACACACATTTATCTATTCAGATCACATGTTTTCTATGTATCATATGTGCCTCGTTTTGCCTGAAACTAGTCCCTTGAATCATGCTTCAGGAAAGTGCAAAAACTGCATTAAAAGATTAGTCAGTCCCCAAATCCTTCCCACTTTAAATAATTGATTCACTCCATCAGTAAGTGGTCAAATCTGATACGATTGAAATAATCTCAGGTGCTCCCATCAAAGATATATCAGCCGTTTATTTCCTCAGACATCTTGAATTGAATGCTAATCCTAAATGAGGTATCAGTCTAAGGAGAAAATGATGCTCCCGCACTGCTTTTGCAGAGCCCTTTCATAAGTGATGAGGTTACAGTCACCTGCTTGTCGTTCCACAGGCCTGAGCGGTCTTCACTAATAAATGAAAATCAATTCATGTTGTGCCCAATTCAGCTTTATTGAAGCAAAACTGAAATAAGTACAGAGATAATAAATGCAATCAAAGGAGACAGAAAAGTATAACATTTAAATGGAAATTTTTTCTTCAGGTATAAAATACTTTTTTAAATGTATAGATGTTTTTGTATGGCTTGTCTGTTGTGAAACAGCATCACGTTTCTGCCAATCCACAGTAGACCTCCCTGTCACTGCTACCACCCCCACCACCCCGGCTCAATTTTTCTCAATTTTCATTTTTTTTTTATTTCTCACTCTCTCTCTCTATTTCTCTCTCTTTCACTCTATCTGTCCATCTCTCCTCTGTGCATCCTCTGGAGACCACCGTGTGTCTCAGCTCACACTCCTCCAGCATACCAACCTCGGCCTCCCTCCCTCCCTCCCTCCACCATGCCATCTCTATCTGTCATTCTGCACAGTGAGCGTGCCTGCTGGGCCAGGGCAAATGCCAACCGTGGCAGCCCAGACACAGGCAGAGACATGCAGAGAGACGAATGACCTCTGGGCTCCTGATCCGCTCATCCCAGGATGGGGGTCTTGTTTGTTTGTACCCACCATCACTAACCTTCTCTGAAGGCGACGCGATCGGTAAGAGTGTGTGTTGGGTTGGCATGAGAGCGGCCTAAAGTTTGCTGGTTGGTTGGAGGGTGCAGGCAGCTTTTGGGGGCTGTGTGTATGAGAAGGGAGGGGATGGAATGCCACATGACGCAGTCCAAGTTATACTCTGGATAAGGATATCCAATTACAGTACATTAAGGAACACCATTTTATGGCCAGGAATCCATCATCACAATCATCACCATCACCACCACCACCATCATCATCTTGTCCTTGTTGAATCATCTTTTTCATTCATTGGCTAAAGAGGGAGCCACATTCCATGGTTCCCCTAGTTAATCCCCTAGGTGCTCACCCATCTGTTTCTTATTTTCACTGTCTCCACAGCCCAATTTGTTGCCGACTTTTTGGACGCCTTTTTGGCATGATGTTATGTCAGGCTCTTCATTAGAGTCCCTGTCTGCATGCTAACTTTTATCTCTCCATTTGTATTTCCCTTGAGTGGACTGAAAGAGGATCTCTGATCATATTCTCACACTCTGACTAATATTCGGCAGTGGATGTCTGTCTGTACTCTCTGTCACGGTAATGGTGACATTGTCACATTCTATATTTAGAATCTCTTGTTCTGTTCTTCAGTTTAGAAATGAGTCATTGCAGATATTGTTCTGATTCAGTTCTAATACTTTATTTCACATATTCACAAAGACATCAAAGAGATAACAGACACACTCCATGTTGAGGCTACAGTCTGTAATTGTAAACGAATCCACCGCTGGTTAAATTAAGCTCATAGCTCCTCTAAGTTTTCTAGCTGTTCAGTGTGTGTGCACTCACAACAACTCCAATGCATTACAGCTCTGGTTCTGTAGATGGGAAACAACCAGTGCCTCATACTGAGCAATACACCCTTCCAGCTAATCAACGTGTTGTTTCGGGAACATGGTGTGTGTGTGTGTGTGTGTGTGTGTGTGTGTGCGTGCGTGCGTCTGTGTGTGGGGAGGGGGGAGGGGTAATTTCATTTAAACTATTATGAAGATTTAATCAGAATGCAGATTGTAGCCTACCGTTATTTATCCCTGAGGCTAGATAACAAGAGCTAATGGCACCCTAAAATTAACAAATGTCTGTAAACTGCTCATTGCTTCACAGTGAGTACAAAGTGCACGCAGGGGTACTGAACAGTGCTGTTCATCTTCTCTTCATGAGCCATGTCTTTGGAATGCCACCCAGGCTAGCGTGCGAGCGAGCAGGCGACCCCAGTGGGTTTCATGGTGCCTGCTGTGCCTGTACATCCATCTGCTCTCATTGTTCTGCGGATGCAGATGAGGCTCTAAAAACCCCATCAGCTTCAAGTCGTAAGTCCTCCTGTTAAAGAAGCCCTATGCAACAATTTTAGCAAAAATGACCTTAATTATGCAGGTTGAGAGTCGTTCTGATGGTTCTACAACACTTTTTGGGTTGTTTGGTGGGTGCTTCGTCTCCCCCTAGTGCTTCTCCGCGGACAAACTGAATATGCAACTTTCTGGTCCCGTCCCGAACAAATCCGGATGTGACTCAGCGGAAGTATCCAATCGCGTCTTGAAAATGTAGTCAGATTGTAGTTTCTAAGAAGACTGCAAAACGGACTCCGACTTGGCTTTGTTGCTGTTGAAATTGTAAGTAGCCTACCCTTGGGTGAACTTCGTTTTTGTAATGTGGTTTGATAGTCTCTTTAACAATGTGTTTGCTCAACCGTTTTATTGTGAGCCCTGTATGTGTTTAGCTTGGTTTCTTGATGGCTAGCTCGCTAGCTAGTGGGGGTTTAGCGTAGCAGTCACTTGCTACCGAAGCTGCAGGGGGAGCTATGTCGGGAAAAATGCGAGCCCAAATCAGGCGAAAACCCAGAAACAGCGAAGGAATAACCAGACCTGCATAGGGCTTCTTTAAGACACCACACCGTGCTCTCCCTCTCTCTCCCACTGCATGAAAAGTTGGATTTTTGTTCCCGTAAACGCCCAGAAATCTCCCTAATTTTTGGCAGGTAATGACAATTTACAGCCTGCGAATGTTGCGTTTGTCTGTGCCACATATTGTCGGAAACAAACGATGACGTATGTGGAGAGCTCGCGGAGTACTAATGGCTCTAATTAGCATATGACTAGCAGCAAAACCTTCCTCTGGCACTGAGGGGCTCCAGTGGACTGGAGATGAAAGGCGGATCAGGGGCTTACTGCAGAAGTGCTTCTCTTAAGTCACCAACCTGTCAGCCGGTCCTGTAGCCTTCCGACATCCGACCCACAGGAACTGTCATGCTGTTGTACCCAGTCAGTCCCCTGCAGCAGCTGGGATTGGCATGGAATCGGCTTGGCTCTGGGCCCGATCTGTCCCAGATCTGTGGTCATCCATGTGTCAAGTGCCAGTGGGCATGAGGGACGGGCATTCAGCGCCCTGCCAGGCACTCCATGGTCAGTCTTGCCACACTAATTTGAGCTTATTTTGATTCATAACCACTTGGCCTTTCTCTGTTGTGTGTAATTGTGTGTCCGTCTGTCCGTCTCGTCCAGCGTGTGTCCAGTGGCACACTGTGACACATTGAAATGGGCACACATGCACACACCCACTTCCAGCTGCATACAATGAGCATTTCAAATAGGCGTTCACACACACACACACACACACACACACACACACACACACAAACACACACACACACATTTGTATGATCTGTACCGCGTTGCTGCTTGCTTGGGTGGTTTGCCTCAGCCCTGCAGTTTGGCCTCTTGTTTTTCTGCTCCCTGTCTTGTGTTGTGCCTCTGTTTGATCCCTCTCCAGCGAGGCTCAGAAAAAAGCAATTACTGCGGCAGGGTCTGTCCTGATGAGTTAGAAAAGTTCTGCGCTCTGCCGCGCATCACATTGCCTCGCCCTGCCTCGCTTTGCCTCGGCTCACCCACACTGCTGAGGGATCAGTCTGTCTGTCTCCGAGCTTCTGGACGCCACTGGACTGGGCGGGTATCCAGCCACAAAATCACGTCATTGCTTTTGTGTTTGTTCCCGGGGGGGTTCAGGTGCGGAGATTAACAGGATTAAGAGGAATACCTCTTTTTGTCGCCCCCACCCCCCCCTTCCCTGTGGACATTCAAAAGGGAGACTGTACAGGAACATACTGTACAGGAACATACTGTCTCTGCTGCTGCTGCTGCTCTGCCGATGCCCCTGAACGCAGCCGTTCATTGTTTCCAATGGCTTTGTGTGTGCCGGCTCCCTCGTTCTCTCTGTATGTGTGTGTGTGTGTGTGTGTGTGTGTGTGTGTGTGTGTGTGTGTGTGTCTCCTTCCCCGCACAAAAGGGGACATTGTCTTTTACAGCGCTTGTCTCCACGGCCTTTGAGGATATGGCAAGGTGTGTGCCAGCTGAGTCACTGCCTGTGGGGCTGCTTACTTACAACATGAATGCCATGAATGAGTGACCGCGCACTATGAGCCACAGATCGGATCTAAGGCCAGCGGCCTCCACAGGCTGGGAACACCAACCTGTCTCTCTCTGGGTACCAGAACAGGGTGATGGATGAGAGAGAGAGAAAGAGAGAGAGAGAGACAGAGAGAGAGTGACAGACAGAGCAACAGACAAACAGACAGAGAAAGAGAGATTTTCAGAGGTGGGAGATTATAAGTGACAGACGATTTACCTGCCGAGTGGTGGGCTCCTGAGGCTGCTGTGGAAACATACACATACACCTCTGCTCAATACCGCTGGTGCATCAGACGAGAGCTCTCGCACAGGTTGTGGGGGCTATGAATAGCTGTGTGGTCAACAACAGCCAGCGAGAGACAGAACAGAGAGGGAAAGAGAGACAAAGAGTGAGAGAAAGAGAGTGAGTGGGCTAGTTCCATCAGAGCTCATTCTCGGGAGCTTACTTGTGTATTTGTTGGAGACGTACAAAGGTGACTTCATAGGTAGGATGGAGACGTTGCCCTCCACCCACTCGGACGACTTACTCAACGATAAACAGACGTATTGTTTTACATTATTAAGTACTCCTTTGTCTTTTCATACATAAAGACATTTTTGTAAGTTACACTGCGGGAGTCTGTCAATGCCTTGTGCGAAGCCTATCGATGCTCTCAAGTGTTAGAGAATTGAAAGGAACATTCACGTTGAAGTAGTACAACTAAAAACTCTTTTTACAACCACGCACACTAACTGCACGTCAGTAGGGTTTATTCATAGCTGGGCGCGGATATGACACACACACTTGTGCGTGGAAAGTTCTGGAAGTTTGTTCTTGTGACTGCTGTGAGGAGGTCAGGAGGGCTGTTAGCCCCTGCCAGTCCTCTGAGTGCTCTCCAGCTGAAGACCTGCGCTGCGGCGCTTCACACTCCACCACCGGCAGCCTCCTCGGACTCTCTCTCTCTCCCTCCCTCCCCCCTCTCTCTCTCTCTCCCTCCCCCTCTCTCTCCTCTGCTGTAAAAATAGACTCTCCTACCTGCTTTCTGCCCGTCCACACACACACACACACACACACACACACACAGATGCACACACTCATATGTATTTTTGGTCTCTTTAACATGTGAGGTCACACACACACATATTGTACACACACGCGCACGCACATACTCAAACACACATACTCACATACTCTCTTTCTCTCTCTATTTTCTTTCTCATACACACCCACACATGCACATACTCAAACACACACATACTCACATACTCTCTTCTCTCTCTCTCTCTCTCTCTCTCTCTCTCTCTCTCTCTCTCTCTGTCTCTCTCTGTCTCTCTCTCTCTCTCTCTCTCTCATACACACACACACACACACACACCCTCCCAGGAGGGCTCTTTTTTGTCCACACTCAACCAAATGGAGTCGGGGTGGGAGAAGCTGAGCATGGCATTAGCAGAGCCATATTGCTCTGCCTGCAGCCTTTTCATCTGTGTAAATAGGCCAGAAGAGACGCCACTCACTCACCAGTGCCCTGGACGTCTGCCTCTCACTGCCCCGAGTCTAACAACCAGAGCAAAAACCACAACCTGAATAAGACCCAGTGCCCAGCCACACTGCTGTTAAAGTTGTATCTAGGTCAACAACATTTAACATCCATGAGTGGTGGCTCTCCGTGTCTTGAATTTACAGAGCCCATAAATTGAACGGTAATCCAAATTTACGACAACAATGCTGGGTGGACTGTAGGTATTTAACGCTGAGAGCATCCTTTAATGTGCTGCTTTTTATTTTGTGCCCTGTTAATGGCACTGTAAACCACACTGTGCACTAACACACACCAGTTTAACCACTCATTCACCCTCCCACACACACACCCCCCCACACACACACACACTCACAGGCAACCTGTACACATTCTGTCCTACTTCCATCTCTCTTAAAATAGACAGTTGAGAGAGTGCAGGAAGGTATTGGAAATGTGTGAATTCACAAGCAGACTATAAATCAGTTTTTTTAAACGGCCATTTCTTTTGTATGCCCTGAATTAGGGCAGCCGTTTTCATTTTGTGAACCAGCCTGCCCCCCCCCCCCCCCCCCTCTCTCTCTCTCCGTCTCTCTCTCTCTGGGCCTCTTGGTCATTCAGCTGCCGGCTGGTAGCCTCATGCATCATTCTGGAAGCCCTGACCCCCCCGTCCTGTCTCTGTATGCCCTTTCTGCCTCCTCTGGCCAGCCAGTGATAAATGCTGTGTCACCGGTCACTGTGCCCTG
>NC_055964.1:7919541-7932041 GCF_018492685.1 Alosa sapidissima
GGGCTTTAAGAAGCTGGCCATGTCCGTGTGCTCGATGGGCCGCATCCCCGGCGGCTACGTGACCAATCACGTCTACACATGGGTGGACCCGCAGGGCCGCAGTGTGTCCCCGCCGCCCGAGTTCCAGGAGCCGCCCGGGGCCCCGGGGAGACACTCCACACAGCAGCAGCTGCCCCAGCCACCCCCAGAGAAGAGGGTGAGTGAGAGGGAGGGACACACACACACACACACACACACACAGCAGCTGCCCCCACCGCCCCCAGAGAAGAGGATGAGTGTGTGGGAGGGTGCACAAGATGGAGTTACAGTGGATGATGCATGGGGCAACCTTTTGAGCAATGTCGTCAAAGATCCTTGATTACTAACCATGGCAGAACAAACTCTCAAGCAAGCTCACAAAGAAGAACTATTTCTTGGTTGATACTTCAATGGAGTCTATGTAACAAGTAACATCATACATTATATCATATACTTAATATCAAATAATGAACATTCACTTATATTAAATGTAATATGCTTTCATTTTGAATTTCAATAAATAAAAGGGGAGTCCTTTGGCATCAGTGATCTCACAGCGGCACCAGACATCAAAATAAAAATATTTCTATGTCTTTGACTGTGTCCTAGGTTTACAATGTGTGGGGACAATTAGCCATTCAGAGAGCATCAATCCAGCTGTGACCATAACAATTCAGAAAAGGGGAGTCCTTTGCCATTTGCTGTCAAGCTGTTATTGAAAAATAAAATCAGAATTCCATGGAGGAGCTTCAACCCTCTCTGATGTCGCTGGGCGACCACATAACCGATTCTGTGTGTTTTGATTGGATAATCATGGTAATTTGCCTACTGATAATTTAAGTACTCCAGTAAAACAGTTGATGCCTAATATCAATGAGAATGTACCCAAACAACAAACATTGCACAGCAGCATTGCTCAAAAAGTTACATTGCGTATCATCAGCTTTATGTTTCTACTGTCACGCAGCCAGCACAGAACTGGTTCAGAAGAGTCGTCCCTCTATTTCCGCAAGGCTACATTGAAAATGTTTGCTTAACCACTGAGTGATGCAGGTTCTAGAGGGAGGCATGTGGGACCTGGTTCAGAAGAGCCTTCCCTGTGTTTTAGCAACTTTCACAATGTCAGCTAAATGACTGACTGATGCCTGTGCAAGTCTTCTGGATCGTTCTCTGATTATGTCAGTGTCAGCCTAACCAGTCTACCCCAAAGGAGTAGGGTTTAACTTTGAATCCCAGATGGAGAGAGAGAAGTCTGTCTAATTAATGGAAATACTTTGCAGTGCATGGGATTGTCATATATGAGACAAAGTTATGTCTAAATTGGCAGTTTCTGATAGCCTGACGAGCCAGACCCACATTAAAATGTAGGGTCTGGGCACTCACCGGTCCGAGGGGCGGGATAATTGGTTGTCTTTCAAATTCTCTCTGCACGCAATAGGACAGGCTATGAGTCCCATGCGTTTCCCACCAGCGGAGCTAGTTGGCTAGTTCAAACTTTTGCCAACTTAATAAAAGCTTAACTTGTCACTCTGTTCGCCAACAGCAACATCCATGTTATTTGTTTTCAAGTAGCAGGGAATTCAAGCCAAACCGTTGCAACTCTGCCATCAATCATTGTGTTAAGCCCACCTAACAACTCTATACACGATTTGATTGGCCTGATAGAAGTTTAATTTTTCGAGCTCACAAGCCAACGGAGAGTTGCTAGACTAGCCCTGGCAGCAAATGTAATTTGCTGCCGCTAGGGTGCGTCTAGATTTCTAGTCGTTTCTGACCATGTAGGAAATAGAATCTATACACAGTCAATCTCTGTACACAGTCAATCTACCTAGCTGTAAAAGGTCCAAAGCAAAGATTCTAGAACAGAGCTCTGTTCTAGAATCTTTGGTCCAAAGTAAAACCCCTGGCATGAGTGAGTTAGATGTGTTTTGATGCGTCAGCAGACCCATGTTTCCCCATCTCTGTGTCTGTCTGAGACTAAACTCCACTGACTCTGGGTAATGGCCTTTGAGGGCAGGGTTACATGGAGGTTAATATGAGCCTCTAGCATCATTCTCAACTATGAGGCCAAAACAAGATGCCTCAAGGTCCTTTTTAGCCTTTTCCACCATCCTCTCTCTCTCCATCTCCCTCTCTCAGTCTCTCTCTGAAACACACACACTTTTCCGGTCACAACACACACACACACACACACAGAGACACACATACACACACAGACACACACAGACACACACACACACATCCCCCACCTCCATTCTGCTTTACCAGTGAAATGTGCAGAGTAAGCTCCATGCGTATGGAGCGCTCTTATCTTATCCCAGGGCTGCACATTCAGATGGCAGAGAGGGCCATGTACCCCCCCCCCCCCCCCCAACACACACACACAAACTACATTAACTTTCTCCTCAAAGTACACTGTACACAACACTGAGGGGGGAATTTATGGGCTAAAAATGTCCACAGATGATTTTTGGGAATTATCTATACATATGTTTTGTGATGGTGCTGGATGAGCACGGCCGAACAGAGATGATTTCTAATTAAAGAAGTGACAGTGATGTATGTTGTTTGGTCTGCGGCTTGGGGTGGGGTGAGGGTGTCGTGAATATGAAAACTCACTGGCAAAATAGGTGGTTTTATACTAGCCGAGAGATAAATCACACTTACATGCTCTCTCTTTCTCTCTCTCTCTTTCTCTTTCTCCCTCTCTCTCTCTCTCTCTTGCTCTCATCTTTCATCTCATCTCTCTGTCTCCCACAGATTCTCTTGTGTTTTGTCTCTATCTGTTTCATATTGTCTCTCTTTCCCTTTTTCCTTCTCCCTCTCTCCCTATTTTTCTTTCTTTCTCTCTCTTTTTTCTGTCCCTTTGGCTTTGCAAGTCTCTGGACATCTTCTCTGTGTCAGAGTGATTGATTTTTATGTCCAGACCCTTCTGATGTCCAATCAATCATCCCAGAGCGCCACCAGACATCAAAATAGAAAAAGATGTATTTGTCTTTGACTGCGTCCTGTGGTAATCTGTTTACAATGTGTGGAAACAATTAGCCATTCTGAGAGCATCCAGCTGTGTCCTAAAGGGTGTCTGTTGCCCCTCCCCAGTCCCGATAGAGATCTGTTCTCAGATCCATTTAGCCTCAAATAGTGAAATGCTTGTAAGACACTAGAAGCCATAATTTCTCTCACTCTAATTACGCTAATTAAACACTCTTATGGGAAAATAGGACACAATAAGTGAGTGCAGAGATTGATTGATTCGTGTGAATATTTCTGTTCGAGAGAGAGAGAGAGAGAGAGAGAGAGAGAGAGAGAGTTTACACACACATTTGTCTCTGTGTAAGTTGAACATGTCTCCATGCTCTGGTTATTGTCTTGCATTCATTATTTTTTTAACATTTTAAATTTCTGATTATGTAATATTCACCTTTAGAGACTTTTACATTTTGTGAAGCCATCAGTGGTCTGTACAGTACTGTGGCCGTTTGGGCAGGTTTGTCCAATATATAAATACTGGAATGTCTCCTCCGATCCTCTGCCCAGGTAAATGTGAACATGGAGGACGGACGCCCCCTCGGCCTGATGATCCGCGGCGGCGCTGAGTACGGCCTGGGCATCTACATCACAGGAGTGGACCGGGGCTCTGCTGCCGAGTACGCTGGCCTCAAGGTAAGGCGTCCCACACGCCAGCATGTCCCCAACCCTCCCTCTCCACACCCCCAGCATGGCATGCTGCTGGTCCCTGCTGGTCGTTAAGCTCAAACCACATCTGATCGATCCAAAAACCAGGGGTGCGTTTCCCAAAATCATAGTTGCTAACCTGTTAGCAACTTAGTTGGTTGGCAATGGGAAAACCAACAAACTAACTTAGCTAGCAACTATGGTTTTGGGAAATGCACCCCAGGACTGTAATGTAATTATGTGAGCTGCATCGAGAGTGCAGAGCAGGAGAACACCAACAGTACTGAAACCAATTAAGTGGTTGAACCTGACTGGAAAGGTATGCTCTACCTTTAAGGTACATTTGTACAGTGCATTGCATTATAAATATTCAGTAAGCATATTGCGATATTGTGAGATGCTATTGTGCACAGCACCAGCCTGTAAAGTGATTTTTCCATTGATCCCAACCTGAGCTCACTGACATGCCTGTCTGGTGTTCATCACCCTGTTTCTTTCTCGGTGTCACCTTTGTGTCTCCAACATGTCTGGGGGTTTCCCCACGGCTGTGTTTCTGTCAGCTCACCTGTGTCTCGCAGTACTTCCTTGCACACGCTATCATTCTCACTTGGTTACTCATTCACTCACTCACTTACTCATTCACTCACTCATCCATCCATTCGCCCACTTACTTGCATATTACTTACATTTTCCATCAAGTCCTGACTCTTTATTCAGTTGTCCTATCTTCATACCAGCTGTACTATACTGCATATGTCTGTCCAACCCACCCAAAATATTGTTTCTCCACATGAATAATATGACAAAGATAACAGGGTCTCAGCTCAACGGGGTGTAGTGAGAAGTCTAGGGCTAAAACATGCCCTCCCAAATCCATGCTGTCAGGCCACTCTGTCTCTGCCACACCTGTTGCCAACAAAAAGATGTGAAAACAAGCCCTCAGTAAATCCAAATATAGTCTGTGAAAGATTGAATAGGGGCCTGACACCTTGGCAACTGCTTCATGACAGGAAGATGAAAGATGCAGTGGAGGCCTGTGTCCCCTGCTGGGTGACTTCAGCTCCTGCTTCTGCGTGCATGGTGTCTTTGTGGCATTACCCGCCACTAAAAGTGCGACGGAAATGAAATGGAATGGAATTGAATTATTGGTGCTTTTGCAAGAGGAGAGGTTGGACTAAGGGTAAATGCTGGAAGGGAACGACAGGCCTTTGTGTCTTCTGAGCGCAAATGTGTCCATTTTCATTGTTCTGGCTGGGTGGAGGTAATTGAAGTTTGCAGGCACGTTTATGGCTCTTTAAGAGTAACTGTGTTTTGCCGGTTGAGTGTCGCAAACAGTAATATTCAATGGCGTAGTTGCTTTCTCCGAGCGACTGGGTCATATGAGGTGAGAGAAGGTGGCCATTTTGGCTCTCACTGGAAAACTTTTTCTTCACCATTCCTCTCTTTATTTCCCTCTCCCCTATTCTCTTTCTTCTTTTCTTCTCTCTTCTGCTTTTATAACTGCTCGATTCAGTCTGTCAGATCTGTCTGAATGGATGAAACTGACTCAGATAGAGATAAGAGACATTCGAAATTCTTGGCAGAAACTCTGGAATGCTCTACCAACAACATTTATATTCTGTTGAGTCGACAGTTTTATCCTAAGTTGCCAGGTTTGTTGTGAGTTGCCTGCACAATGAGACTGAGATATTTTTCACCTGCACCCTCTTGGTATCTACAGCCAGCCCTTATGTCCAGATCGGCTCATGTTCTCTCCACTTGACTCTGGCAGAGAGTTGCGAGGGTCAGCTGTTAATCTTCAGTGCAGTGACCTGGAGTTCAGTTCAGCTCTTTCACTTCAATTCCTTCAAGAGAGTCACACTTTACTTGAGTTCGACACTGACAAAACCTTAGTTTGTTTCAGCCTGGAAAACATAAATACAAAAAGTAGGCGTTTGAGTGACTGTTTTTTAAGAGCAAACTTGAAGGAGGCTGGAAGAATTTCAGTTGGGATGGAAATGCTTTTCGGGAGGGGATTTGTCATGTCATCATTGTTTCTCCTGTTACTACTGGCGATGGTTGTTTGTGGTGGTGCCTTCCCCTCCTCCCGTGCCTCTGGAGCAGTCTGTTAGTCTTTCATCCGGGCTGCAGTGGCTTTGTGGTGCTGGCTGACTGGCTGGAGAGCCTTTGATAGCCCGGATTGTCTCTCTCTGAACCTGGCCAAGATGACACAACAGCTGGGGTCTCGTCTGGCTGACAAATCGCCCACAGAGAGTAGGATTGCCGTACTGCTGAGTGGCACGCAGACCTCCTCCTCCTCTCGGTTAATCACACACATACTGTACACACACATATACACACACACACACACACACACATAATGTACACACACACACACAAACACACACACAAACAAACACACACACACACACACACACACACACACACACACACACACACATACACACACAGACACACATACCCACACAGAAACACACACACACAGAAACACACACTCTCCACTCTCTCTCTCTCTCTCTCTCTCACACACACACACACACACACACACCCTCCTCACATAACAAAACATATGGCCAGGGCATTCATCCATTTAAATGAGAAATGCAGGATTTTGAAGCCCTATGACGCCATTCACGTAATAAAGCTCACTAAAAGGACATTCTTCATTTGCTTTAATTGTGCAATCCTGTTAATTACTCAATTTTTCACCAGTCTGTCCCAGAGGCTGGCATGGAACACAACACTCTCCTTTCAGCATCAATCTCCCCTCCTCAAAACAACAGGAAAGTGAAAAAGACAAAAAAAGTTTTGGGGTTTATATCCTCCAGATCTGACCTGAGAGAAAGTGGACGAACAAGAGAGTGGAGAAGCTAGGTGAAGGAAGCTGAGTACATTTTCACCAGAGATGGGGGCTGGACTGTGGCGATCAGGTGTGCTGCTCTGAGGTAAGGTGAGGTGTCATTTCACATATACACCGGAGAGCTGTTCAATTTCTAGTGCTAGAGGTAGGGGATTTCACAAAGCGGCCCAATCAACAACTAAGCCTGTTTACTGTCAAAAACAAAATCACTAACAAATCAACCTTTGTGGGCAAAAAAAACATCACCAACAGAAGAGCCTTGTAGAGCATTTCTTCAAGCAGGCACCTTCCTTCATTAGTGTTTCCTTTTCCATTAAGCCCACAACACCCCCGGAAGGCTCAACAGTGGTATCATGGTGTCCCAGACTCACCCTCCTCCACACTCATGATGGGTTCTCTGCCAACAAATACCGACAATTTCTTTGGTCATTTCTTTTCGTTGCTATGATCTGATCAGCAACATATCAACATACCAAGAAATATCATAAATCCTTCAGTCATTCCTCTTCATCGATGTGGGTTTATGATAGGATCAGCAACATATCCAACCAACACACATGCCTTTGATGCAGGCTCCAGCAACTACCACTCCAGAAACATAGTGGCAAGAATTCGCACATGTCAGAGTCAATTCAGGTTGCAGCATGACCCCAAGTAGTCTATGAGCACCTCAGCCATAGCCATTGACTTGCCTTTTCACTAGCCTCTGATAGCTGTTTTACAGCTCCTTTCAGTGAGCATCCTCGAAAACCAAAGTCTAGCAGAAGGGTTGTGACTGACTTTGCTACAAAGCCTCTAGCACCTCATCTCCACTGGTCTTGTGTGTGCTTGCCAGCCACATTCTCTTACCTCTGCTACCAGTTCTGCATACTTTGATTCTTCCTTTCAAAGGCTTCCTCCACACATCTTCAAAGGAAATAGTGAACTCGATCTCACTCTCCGAATACAAAACCATGTCTGGTCTCAAAGCAGTCACAAAGGTGAAAGGAACTGTTGGGTAAAAATGGTCTGTGAGTGCATGAAAATATATACCCAAAAACGAAAGAGAGCATTTGACAGATTAAAAGGAGGATAATACACACACACACACACACACACACACACACACACACACACACACACATTTGTCCTTTGAGCTAAATATCAAAGGTTAATTTTAATCTACTTAAAATATTTGCTCTCTTAGCCAGCACTCTCAGTCAGCAGTTTTTGTTTTACATTTTGTGGATTATTTATGTGACTAGAAATACTGGAAGTATTGAGTGCTGGAAACACACAGAGAATTGTATTCACCAAATGAACAGCAAATAAACAGCAAATGGTCATCATAAACCACAAGATTGACCACAAGAAGAAGAAAAGTGACAAACTTTTGCTTCAGATGATCCTGCCGTGAGTCATTTCACATAGAAGTCGGGCTGATCTCTCTGTCTGTGATGAGGCTCCACTGGGGATGTCCTTGAATATATATTTTAATAGCTGCTGTTAACCTCTTGGAATGAAAACAAGACAAAGTTTCCCAAAGTCAATTTGGTTCCTAGCGCACTCCATCTTATCAACACTTTCCAGCAACGTCTCCCCATCCCCCTCTTTCTCTTTCAATCTCTCTCTCATTCTCTACCTCTCGCTGTCTGTTTTAATAACTCAAATCTTTCCTTCCATTTCTCTCTCTCACTCTCTCTCTCGCTCTCCCTTTTCATTTGGCGAGGGCAATGACTTCCGCTCTTGCTTTAATGAAGGCTGGGCTAAATTAAAAATCCAGGTGTAATGGTCCGGGGTGGAGGGTGAGCCGAGGTGACTGATAGCCTCACTGCTGTCCCCATCTGCATGACCTGACTCTGGGTATAATGGCTGTCACCCCTACACACACACACACACACACACACACACACACACACACTCCAACCTCCTTCCTAGCACTGAGTGTGCTGCTGTCACCCCCATTCCCTTATCACCCTCCCCCCTCCACACACACACACACACCCCATCCTCCTTCCCTGGACTAAGGGTGCTGCTGTCACCTGGAGTCCTGGGCTGTCTGGCGGCCCCTGCTGGCGGTGGACGCAGGCGTGTTCATCTGTCACCGCTAATCCGTCTGTGCCCACCTGGCATCTTGTCCTGCGCTGGTCAGGCGCCCAGTGGTCAGATGGCTGCGGTGTTGGCAGGAGACGTGCCGCTGTCGCTTTAGGGGGGGTGAAGCAGGAGGTTATGGTGGTGGCGGGGGGTGGTGGTGCAGGAGGAGGAGGAGGAGGTGGTGGTGGCGGGGGGCGGTCGTGCAGGAGGAGGAGGAGGTGGTGGTGGCGGGGGGTGGTGGTGCAGGAGGAGGAGGAGGTGGTGATGGTGGCGGGGGGTGGTGGTGCAGGAGGAGGAGGAGGTGATGGTGGCGGGGGGTGGTGATGGTGGCGGGGGGTGGTGGTGCAGGAGGAGGAGGAGGAGGTGATGGTGGCGGGGGGTGGTGGTGCAGGAGGAGGTGGTGATGATGGTGGCGGGGGGTGGTGGTGCAGGAGGAGGTGGTGATGATGGTGGCGGGGGGTGGTGGTGCAGGAGATGTGATGGGTTTGCACATTTGCTTTATCTACTCTGACCCCCACCCCCCCCCCCCCCCCCCCCCAACGTTGCTCAGGCTCTACACCCTCTTTATTACAGGCCACCTGGAAAACATCACAAGCCAGCCGAGCGTTTCCGGTCACTAAAATTAGCCTCCTCTCTTCCTCTCTCTCTGTCCATCTTTCCTACCTCTCCCTCTCTTTTTATTCCTTTCCTTAATATATCTCCTTTATCTCTCGCTCTCTCTCTCTTGCTCTCTCGCTCTCTCTCTATCTCTCTCTCTCTGTTCCTAACGTCTGGGAACACGGCATATGGATCAGTGCACCTGTTCCCTCCCAGGGATCCAGTGGTACCACTTAATCACCAGCCCAAATTAAACACCATTTGCATCTCATTACCATGTTTGCTTACCCTTCACTAAGTGCCGGGCACTGGATCCCTACATGACCTCTTATGTCTGAGAAGACACCAAGGCAGAAGAGTGGACAAATGAACATTTCTGTTCATTTTAGAAAGACTCAAGGCAGCACTCTGTGGCAGTGCATACAGGCTACTCTAAAAGCGTGGAACGCAGTTAGCATTGAGGCTGAGAAACTCTTGTACTCGTCTCAGCTGGCGTGCTGCTTCAGTGAAAGGCCGCGTATGCTCGAAGGACAGAAGAGATGGACAGCGAAAACAGTCTGGGGTCGGGCGAAGGACAGATGGAAAGACGTGGAGTACAGACCAAGTGGCGAAGAAAGACAGAAGGACACAAACAGACAGATGAGCGCATGGGATGGAGTAGGCACTTGTACGAGAGGAGAGAGAGAGCGTGGTCAGATGTCTGGGTGACTGGGAGACATTTCTGTGTGTGTGTGTATCACGTGTTATGTGTGTTAGTGTAATGTGATGAGAGAGAGGATGACTGTGTGTGTGTGTGTATATGTGTGTGTGTGTGTGTGTGAGTGTGTGTGTGAGAGAGAGAAAGAGAGGTAAGACAGGACATGGGATGAGAGAGGGGGGGTGCGTTGGTCCTTGAGGCCTTTGCAGGTCATAAATCAGGCCCCCCCATAGACCTCTCTACTGTACAGCCGTGAGTAATGGAGCCCCCGTGCTGCTGATGCAGGTGCATAAACGACATTAGCACTCTCCAGGAAAAACACGGCAAAGTCAATATCCAATTTCCCTCTATTCTCTCCATTCCACTCGCCTCCCCAGGAAAAGAACCAAACGAGGAAATGCACCAGCGCACTAGCTCTCTCGTCTGTTTAAAAACACACATCTCTCTGTTGGACCTGCGGTGGCACGATGTCTTCTTCCCCTCTCTGCCTCACAGGCCTTTCG
Source organism: Alosa sapidissima (assembly GCF_018492685.1). NCBI lineage: Eukaryota > Metazoa > Chordata > Actinopteri > Clupeiformes > Clupeidae > Alosa > Alosa sapidissima. Next base: position 7,929,965 of record NC_055964.1, read on the forward strand.
TTCTTCCGTTCACGAGTGCTTGGCAGTCAAGCCGAGTGGTCCGACATCCTTGCTTGTAGCTTTCTCGTAAGGATCACTTGGTGATGGGCAGAGAGCTTTCCCGGCAATAAGGCGGGCGGTTGCCATGCCAGCAGCCATGCTGTTCGGGTTCACCGAACATGATGTTGGAACGAAGCAGTGCGGAGGACAAACGAACGCTCAAAATGTCCAAAAGAGAACCAACACTCAACACAACTTGCATCCAGATAACAAAGTTTGTGTTGTTTCCGAGTTCCAACACATTGCTTTTGATATTTGTTACACAATATGTGTTGAAAATAACACAACTTCCGTTGAAAACAACACAACATGAATTGTTTTTTTTAACACATCTCTGTGTCCAGATAGGGACAACACAGTTTGTGTTGTTTCCAACACATTCATTTTTAAAAGTGAAGGAGAAGATTGTTAATCCTGATGTGCATGTGGTAGCAAGGAAATTAATATAACCCACTGCCTTCACAACGTCACTTTCTCCGCACTCACCATAACATTTGACTGGAGTGCAAATGCAGGGACCTTGAATGATGATGATTGTGGCATGGCAACGCCTGCCGCAGTGACATAACTCTGTAAAACAACAGCGTTATCACCATTGATTCCTCCCAGTCCTCGCTGAGCCTCAGGAACAGAGTGGAGCCTGTTGTATGAATTATGCTCGTTGCATTGATCCGTGGCGCGCCGTTGATAATCACCTTTCAGCAGATTCGGCTTAATTAGGCAGAGGATTGTGCTCCTTTGTCTGCACTCTGGACTAAATTAAAGCCTTTTGTTCATCTAGTGTCAGCGCAGTGAGATAACGCAGAACTGTGTCCACCTACAGGCTCTGAGAAGCCTCATCCGTCAAGGCTGAGTGCTGGAGACCACTCGGCTCCTCACAGCCTGCCAAAGTAAACACCATCACAAGAATAAGATATGGATCATTTGGAATGTTCTTTTAATTTTGTATGGTTTGTGTGTTTTTGTGTGTATGTGTGTGTGTGTGTGTGTGTGTGTGTGTGTGTGTGTGTGTGTGTGAGAGAGAGAGAAAGAGAGGTAAGACAGGACATGGGATGAAAGAGGGGGGGTGCTTGCATGTATGTGTGGCTGAGTGGTTCTCACATTCTCCTTTTTTCTTCTCTCTCTCTCCCTCTATCTAGACTAGACTTAGACTTCTTTAATGTCCATAAAACTTACATAAAATGGAAAATTGTCTTTGACAGTGGCATAAAGACATACAAGAAGCACACACACACATCACAGACAACACTATGCACAATAAATAGTGTTGTCTGTGATGTGTGTGTGTGTGTATGCTTCTTGTATGTCTTTATGCCACTGTCAAAGACAATTTTCCATTTTATGTAAGTTTTATGGACATTAAAGAAGTCTAAGTCTAAGTCTAGTCTAGTCTAGTCTAAGTCTATGTCTTTCTCTCCCTCCATCTCTCTCCCCCTCTCTCTCTCTCCACCTCTGTCTCTCTCCCCCCCCCCCCCCCCCCTCTCTCTCTCTCTCTCTCTCTCTGCCCTGTTCCAGGTGGGGGATCAGATCTTGGAGGTGAACGCCCGCTGCTTCCGCACCATCCCTCACGACGAGGCTGTGCTCATCCTCCGCAGTGCCCAGCAGCTACAGGTGGCTGCCCGAGAGGTGGGCCGCCTACCGCACGCCCGCACCATCGTGGATGAGACACGCTGGATCCCCAGCGGTCAGATCGCCGAGACCTCGGCCGGCTTCAGCCTTGCCATACCTGGGTGAGTGCTCCTCTCACTGAAGATGAAGGTTGCAGTCCACACCCTATATTATGTGTGTGTGTGTGTGTGTGTGTGTGTGTGTGTGTGTGTGTGTGTGTGTGTGTGTGTGTGTGTGTGTGTGTGTGTGTGTGTGTATACCTGCATGTGTGAAGAACTCCTGTTTGTTGAAAATGCTTTAACATATGAACGGTAAAACCACTACTTCTCCAAAACCTTCAGCGGGCACTTTGACCTAATGTTCACCCAGACGGGTGTTCGTCTCAGAACTAGTAAGAGCTCTTGAATTCAAAATGTATGTTAGGTTTTTT